>NC_064408.1:123085000-123237500 GCF_023375975.1 Astyanax mexicanus
CAGTCCATACCCATTCATATCTATACCCATCCTTATCTATACTGTTCCATACCTATACGCTTTCATACCCATTCATATCTATACCCATTCATGTCTATACCCTTCCATACCTATACCCTTCCAGTCCATACCCATTCATATCTATACCCATTCATGTCTATACCCTTCCATACCTATACCCTTCCATACCTATACGCTTTCATACCTATACGCTGTCATACCCATTCATATCTATACCCATTCATGTCTATACCCTTCCATACCTATACCCTTCCAGTCCATACCCATTCATATCTATACCCATTCATGTCTATACCCTTCCATACCTATACGCTTCCATACCTATACCCTTCCATACCTATACCCTTTCATACCTATACCCTTTCATACCCATTCATATCTATACCCTTCCATACCTATACCCTTCCATACCTATAAGCGTTCATACCTATACCCTTCCATACCTATACCCTTCCATACCTATACCCTTCCATACCCATTCATATCTATACCCATTAATATCTATACCCATCCTTATCTATACCCATCCATATTTATACCCTTACAAAAACAGAAGCACTTTACTCGCTAATAAGATCGCTAATAAGATCGCTAATAATTGAGTAGTAATATGGTAAAATGATGGTAACAAGTTGCATTTATTCATAAATTAAATATCAATTTAATTCTACTTGTTACAGATTAGTAAATCTATTGTAGTTTTACATTTTATTACCTTTGGTTATTAGGGGTGTCATGATTTCAATATTTTATCGAAATCGATTGAAATTATTTCATGGTCTCGAGCATCGAAGTCAAAAAGAGGATCGATGATCCCTCCCTCAAAGCTACGCAAATGGCGCAGCACACTGTAGCTGAAAGAGCAGCTCTTTCTCCAGAGAATGTGGACATTCGTCGTTTTGTCTAGCCTCAAATATGTTAATAGTTTTGGTAGGTTAAGGAGCATCTTTCTCTCAGATAAAGTTAATAATATATCTTTATTAAAGAAAAAGTCTTAAAGTCTTATTTTTCATGTTTAACTGTTATAGTAGGAGAGAGTTCAGTTTGTTAAGGCTCTAATTGTTCTATTATTTTCTACATGACTGTTCCTGTATTTTATTATTATTTATTTTGTTATGTTGCACATTGCTGTTTTAATCGTGCACACTGCTGCTACCAAAAAAAAGCCACTAGACGGCATTACATATATATCTTAATTAAATTATTTAAATTTGACCATTAGTGCCTGATGTGGTGTATTACAGATCACTTGTATCACTTTGCATCACTTATATCAAGTCCACCTTTTGAAATAAGATATTGTAAATTTGATTAATCAAACCAATGACTGAGCATAGACTAATCTAAAACTGGCATAGGCCTCTCTGCTGTAAAAAAAATAAAATAGAGAATTGAATCGAAACATGACCCTAAAATCAGAAATAAAATCGAATCGAGGGATTTAGAGAATCGTGACGCCCCTAATGGTTTTATATATATATATATATATATATATATATATATATATATATACATATAATATCATAGTATTTAATGGTATTTTCGTGATAACGATACTCTTGGCGACTAAAATTAATGCACCTGTCTAATTATGTTTAAATAATTATTGCACACTTTCTTTAAATTCTATAAACTTCATTTTACTTCTCAGATATCACTGTGTTCATCTGCTATATAATATATTACTGATCTGAACAACTAATGATTTATAAAGGAAAATCAGGACAATTATCAGGATGACCAACCACTGTATTGATCATAACACTGTATTGTGTTTGATTTCTTGTTTATAAAGTAGTTTTATTTAGTTAAGGTAAAAAATATATTCTAAAATACAAAACAGAGAAAGTAAATGTATGTAAATCTAATATCAGATCCTCACGTTTGTGCACTGGCGTCCTCTAGTGTGAGTGTGGGTCAGTGCGTGAGCTGTGCTTGTTTGTGTTCAGTATTTCTCACACTGCTCTGTGAGCTGGTTTGAGTTTGCGGGAGGAAAATGTGAGCAGGAATGCAGCGCTGGGTGGAAGAAGCTGCTGGTGATTAAAGCTGTTTGTAGTTTTTATTTTCAGCAGTTTTTTTATATTCAGTGTTTGCCTGTTTTCTCCAACTGCAGCTGAAAATTAGAGCAGATGGGGAAAGACTGAGGGATTCTGTATTATCTCACACTATGAGCTCTATCATACACCCTGCGTAAGACGTGTTGTGATGCTCATTACTATCTTACACCCCATCAACTGTCTATTTTTTAATGCTTTGTGTCTGCGCTGTTAAAATAGCGTCAGAGTTTAGGAATAAACTGCATACATCTATACTGATGTGTTTCTATGTTGGCGACAGGAAATACAAGTGCGCCACTCACTGATTAAAACCCTGACAACAGTCAACAGTCAGCCGCCCAATCTTATCTCAACTTTTACATCAACAATAAACAGAATAAAGAATTAAATAACATTACTGTTCCCTTAAATGAGCTGCTGGTGTTTCTTCACAGTGTGAACGAGCAGCTCAGTATCTGTCTCTGCTGAGACGCACAAAAGCACAGCACTGTTAAGATACAAACAACACCAAAGTCAGAGCACACCTGCCTCTTAAAGACATGTGAAGTCAGACTCCGCCTCTTTTTGACCTGCTGATGCAGCATTCCGATGAGTAGCATCACAGCGCTAACGCTCGGAGGAAAGCGCAGCGACTCGGTTCTGATACGTCAGCTCACAGACGCAGCCTTGTGCTGATCCACATCACCCTAGGAGTGATGAGGGGAAAGAGCGCCATCTACTGAATCCACCCAGAAAGAGCGAGGCCAATTATGCTCTCTCAGGGCTCCGGCAGCTGATGGCAAGCTGCATGATTGGGATCAGCGATCCCCGATCACAGTGGCAGCGCTTAGCCCTATTTACCAGATTTTTTAAATTTACCATAGCTCACCTGCCTCTTAAAGGGAAAGGAAAGTGACACACTGATTGGTCCAAAACTCACCCATGATTAATTAACAGAAATATTACCTGACTTTTGCGCATTTCAAGGTGTGCAAGGCGTGAAATTAGTAAATATGTGGGTCGTGTTTGAATTGTGTGTGTAAATCTGATGTAGAAATACAAAAGCTGCTTCTTAATAAAGTAATAAATGGAAAAAAATGAAGATTTTTGCTAGAGAAAACCTCAGTCATACATGAATTAACATAGAAAATGAATGCAGGTCATTTTTGACCCATGTCTGCATTAGACGGGTTGTCATGCAAAAAGGGATTTTATTCAAAAAGTAAGAAAGGTGAAATTTAAATAAGGATGCACTATAATCACAAAATAGTTAATTAAGGAATACCCTGAATACTGAATGACTGAATTCATTTATTTCAAACCCATGTTGACCCATGTTGTGCATCAAAGGGTTAAATAATTCTATGTTTTTCTTAATAGTTTGGATGGGTTTAGAATTAATCTACAGTACAGAAGATTTTTAATCTGGTGTGCTGTTCTTCAGATCAGCCTGTAGGGGGCAGTGTAGAGGTTATTGTCTGGTGCTGCTGTGTGGTTGCCATGGTTAAGCGTACTGAAGCTTAAAGCTGCACAGTGTGTGTGTGTGTGTGTGTGTGTGTGTGTGTGTGTGTTAGATTTAGTGCTGTCTGGCTGTCTGAAGATTCAGAAACTGCAGTAAAAGACTCTACAGGAACAACATTCTTCACAACTGTTGTAAATAAAAGTTACAGAAAACTGTGTTTTATATGTTTTATATATATGTTTCTTACATTTAATCAAATGATACAAGACTAGAATAGAGCTGGGGGGTTAACTGGGTTTATTAGATTAATTTAATTACTGTTTTAATGCTATTTTATAAATGGGATAATGGAGATTGTACACTTCGTACATTTTCCTTATATTTAACTGAAATATAAGGAGGTTATGTTTACAGTGTGTTTAATATAAAAGCTGAGTGTAAGGATGAAGGGGGATGTTCACTGTGGTGGTGGTGGTGGTGGTGTATGAGGTGTTAGTAGTGTGTGTTGAGCTGATGGTACAGTGAGTGGATCAGATACAGCAGTGCTGCTGGAGTTTTTAAACACTTTTTTTATCACTGCTGCACTGAGAATAGAACACCAACTGTGTCCTGAAGCTTGTGTCCTGTGGGCAGTGTCCTGATGTGTAGTGATGTGTATGGTGTGTGTTGTGTCTCTGCAGGAACAGACAGTCTCTGAAGGTGCGGGAGCATAAGGTGCTCGGGCCGTATGTGGACGGTCTGTCTCAGCTCGCCGTCACCAGCTTCGAGGTAATAAATAAAATAACCCCTATACTGAATACTAATCTCTCTATATTATACTGTGGGAGTAAGAAAAACAAAATAACATTATACTGATTAATCAGAATTGTAAGTTTGCAATCATGTACTGATTCTAAAAAACACGGTACTGATTATTATTAGTTCAGATTAAAGGTGTCAGACTGTGGTTTATTTTTTGTTGTTGTGTTTAGACCCCGCCCACTAGATACAGCAATTAAAATATAAGTTATTCAGTATCTACAATGAATTATTCATTATCTACTATGAACTGTTCAGGATGTCATATGCATTATCCAGTATCTAATATGAATTATCTACTACTATGAGTAATTTTCTATTCACTGTGAAATATTTAGTATTCATTATGAAACGTTTAGTATGTAATATGCATTATTCAGTACCTACTATGAAATATCCAGTGTATAATATGCATTTATTATTATTTACTACAAATTATTCCACATCCACTATGAATTATTCAGTATCTACTGTGAATTATTTTGTATCCACTATGGATTATTCAGTATCTACTATGAATTATTCAGTATCTACTGTGAATTATTCAGTATCCACTATGGATTATTCAGTATCTACTGTGAATTATTCAGTATCCACTATGAAATATTCACTATGTACTCTGAATTGTTTAGTATGTAATATGAATTATTCAGTATCTACTATGAATTATTCAGTATCTAATATTTATTTTTTAGTATCCACTATGAATTATTCATTATCTACTATGCATTATTCAGTATCTAATATGAAATATTCAGTATCCACTATGGATTATTCAGAATATACTATAAATTATTCAGTATCTACTATGAATTATTCAGTGTCTGCTATGAGTTATTCAGTATGTAATATAAATTATTCAATATCTAATGTGTATTATTCAGTATGCAGTATAAATTATTTTAGTATCTAGTATGAATTATTCAATATCTAATATGAATTATTCAGTATCTAATATGAATTATTCAGTATGCAGTATAAATTATTTTAGTATCTAGTATGAATTATTCAGTATGCAGTATGAATTATTTTAGTATCTAATGTGAATTATTCAGTATGCAGTATGAATTATTTTAGTATCTAATGTGAATTATTCAGTATGCAGTATGAATTATTCAGTATCTAATGTGAATTATTCAGTATGCAGTATGAATTATTCAGTATCTAATGTGTATTATTCAGTATGCAGTATGAATTATTCAGTATGCAGTATGAATTATTCAGTATGCAGTATGAATTATTCAGTATCTAATGTGAATTATTCAGTATGCAGTATGAATTATTCAGTATCTAATATGAATTATTCAGTATGCAGTATGAATTATTCAGTATCTAATGTGTATTATTCAGTATGCAGTATGAATTATTCAGTATCTAATGTGAATTATTCAGTATGCAGTATGAATTATTTTAGTATCTAATGTGAATTATTCAGTATGCAGTATGAATTATTCAGTATCTAATGTGAATTATTCAGTATGCAGTATGAATTATTTTAGTATCTAATGTGAATTATTCAGTATGCAGTATGAATTATTCAGTATCTAATGTGAATTATTCAGTATGCAGTATGAATTATTCAGTATCTAATGTGAATTATTCAGTATGCAGTATGAATTATTTTAGTATCTAATGTGAATTATTCAGTATGCAGTATGCATTATTCAGTATCTAATGTGAATTATTCAGTATGCAGTATGAATTATTTTAGTATCTAATGTGAATTATTCAGTATGCAGTATGAATTATTTTAGTATCTAATGTGAATTATTCAGTATGCAGTATGAATTATTCAGTATGCAGTATGAATTATTCAGTATCTAATGTGAATTATTCAGTATGCAGTATGAATTATTCAGTATGCAGTATGAATTATTCAGTATGCAGTATGAATTATTCAGTATCTAATGTGAATTATTCAGTATGCAGTATGAATTATTCAGTATCTAATGTGTATTATTCAGTATGCAGTATGAATTATTCAGTATGCAGTATGAATTATTCAGTATGCAGTATGAATTATTCAGTATGCAGTATGAATTATTCAGTATGCAGTATGAATTATTCAGTTTCTAATGTGTATTATTCAGTATGCAGTATGAATTATTCAGTATGCAGTATGAATTATTCAGTATCTAATGTGAATTATTCAGTATGCAGTATGAATTATTCAGTTTCTAATGTGTATTATTCAGTATGCAGTATGAATTATTCAGTATGCAGTATGAATTATTCAGTATCTAATGTGAATTATTCAGTATGCAGTATGTAATACTCTCTGATCTGAAGGATATTGAGAGTCTGATGTCGGAGGGGAATAAATCTCGGACGGTTGCGGCGACGAATATGAACGAGGAGAGCAGCCGCTCACACGCCGTCTTCAGCATCATCATCACCCAGACCCTATACGACCCGCAGTCCGGGGTTAGTAACACACACACACACACACACACACACACACACACATATACTGTATACGCAATTAAGTAGTTGAACTTTTTTGAAGGTTTAACACATTATTTCAGTAAAAGAAGTGAATCATACTGAACGTAGTAAAACATGGTGGTGGTAGTGTGTGATTAGTGTGATTAGTGTGATTAGTGTGATTAGTGTGATGGTCTGGAGCTGCTGGAATAGGAACTTGCTGTAATTGATGGAAGCAGGAATTCTGCTGTTTATCAGAAAATCCTGAAGGAGAATCAGAATCCCGCCATCTGTTCCTTACTGACCTCAAGCTCAGGAGTACTTTACTTGGGTTCTCCAGCAGGACAATGACCCAAAACACACAAACCTCTAAAGTCCACCAATGAATGGATTAAATAAAATAAACTAAATGAAGGTTTTGGAGGAGTGATCTAGATAAAGTCTGATTGATTGAGATGATGTGGATGATCTTAAACAGGACTTTTATGCTGGAAAATCCTCCAATGTGTCTGAATTAAAACTGTAATTCTGTAAAGAAGAGCGGAGCTAAATTCCTCCACAGAGATGAGAAAGACTCATTATCAGTTATCAGTAAATTGCTTTGGATATTTTTCCTGTAATAAATTAAATTATAATTTAAAAAAGTGCTTTTTATATTTACTCAGGTTATCTTTGTTATATATTAAAGTTTGTTTGATCATTTGAAAAATATCAGTATGAAAAAAAAGCAGTAAAGTATACTTACTGTGTGTGTGTGTGTGTGTGTGTGTGTGTGTGTGTGTAGAACTCAGGTGAGAAGGTGAGTAAGGTGAGTTTGGTGGATCTGGCGGGGAGTGAACGAGTGTCTAAGACCGGAGCAGCAGGAGAGAGACTGAAGGAGGGCAGCAACATCAACAAGTGAGACTCACACACACACACACACACACACACATTTCACCAACATTTTTAAATATGGTGAACAATATTATACCCTGAAATTTGGTGCCATATCACCCACCCCTAATTATCACATCAGGGTTCTACTTTCTTACTGTTTTTAGTAAAAGAAAAATTCACACTGTTCTCATTTCCCATTATAAATCTACT
This sequence comes from Astyanax mexicanus, assembly GCF_023375975.1. Classification (NCBI taxonomy): domain Eukaryota; kingdom Metazoa; phylum Chordata; class Actinopteri; order Characiformes; family Acestrorhamphidae; genus Astyanax; species Astyanax mexicanus. The sequence continues at coordinate 123,092,828 of NC_064408.1, forward strand.
AAAGACTTTATTATAGATTATATCTGTCCAGTATCATTTATTTTACCTTAGTCCTGGATATATGGAGATATTTGGAGTAGTGCATTATTATTAGTATTATGACTGGATTCTGGATCATTAACTTCTGTTACAAATCTGATAAAATTCTTTAATTTTTTAATCTCTTAGTTAGGGGTGTTCCATATCATATTGTATACAATAATAAAATTATCATTTTTATTTTGTTGCAGTAGTGTTGTCCAGTCCTTTCCCTGTTCCCTGTCTGTCTCTGTGTGTCTCATGTGTTTTGAATTTGTTTACCTCCCGATTTCCTCCATGTGTCCCCACCTGTGCATTGTTTATAGCTCTGCCCCTTAATTACCTGTCCCCCAGGTGTTTCCTTTTTCCTGTTTTAGTCCGTGTGTTTAAATAGGCCCTCTGTTCCTGTCTTCCTCGTCCGGTGTTTTGCGTTTCATGTTTTCTGTTTTACTTTGCTTCAGTTGTTTGTTTCTTTGTTTGTTTAGTTTCTCGTTTGTTTATTTGTATTTTTTAATAAATCTATCTTGCATTTGCGTCTTCCTGCACTTCCTGCACAATAAAGTATATTAATAATTTTTTTAATTTAGTAATTTATCATATCGCCAAGAGTATCATTATCGCAAAAATACCATTCAATATCATGATATTATTTTAGGGCCGTATCGCCCACCCCTAATAAAGCAGTGCTTCTCTATAATCAGTAGACGAGCTGTGTGTGTGCGTTTGCACGTCAGTGTGATGTGAGTTGTGTGTGTGTGTTCAGGTCTCTGACGACGCTGGGCTGTGTGATCTCGGCGCTGGCGGATCAGTCCGCGGGAAAAGGCAAAAACAAGTTCGTCCCGTACAGAGACTCAGTACTGACCTGGCTACTGAAGGTAATTAATTATATTAATTATATTACAAATTCATACTGGATACTAAAGTAATTACAGTTAATCTAGTTACATCTTCATTATATTACAGTACCAGTCAAAGTACCTGTTAACATGAGGTTTCCGAGGCTGGTAACAACACTTATCCTGTGCAACAGAGGAAACTCTTGCTCTTTCTTTCTGCTGTTTGTTTGTTAAATAAACTTTATTTAAAGACAGAAATTACATGTAAAAATAAACAAATACATTAGGAACACATTACAAGCAAAAATGACAAAATTACAACATTTTAGGACACTGACATTTTAAAATTTCACAAATTTCATTGTCGCATCTTTTGTTTGATTTTTTTTAATATTGTCAAGACTCCTTCATCTCTTCATTTTTTTTCACAATCTTTCCTTGGCCAGCCCCTGATGAGTGCCAGTTTCATCATTATAAAGTTTTTGATGGTCTTTGTGGTGACTGCACTTGAGAATACTTTGCACTTAAGTTCTTGAAATGCTTCTGGTTTAAAAAAGTCTTTTTTTTCTTTACTTAGTTGAGAAGTGTTTTGAGTTGCGTTACATAACCTGGATTTGAACATTACTCAAATATTCACTATTCACTGTATACCTGTAAATCTACCTCTTCACTACTTTACTTTAACTGATGCTCTCAAACACTTTATTAAGAGACAAGAAATTCAAGTAATTAACTCTTGATGAGTTCAGCACAGCTGTTAACTGAAATTAGCCTGAATTCCAGCTGATTCTACCTCATAATCTGGTTGTTTAACACTTATTTTGTTTAGTAAATAATTCCATATGTTGTTCTTTATAGTTTTGATAAGTCTGGTATTATTCTACAATGTAGCTGGAGCAGTATTAGCATTAGCTGCTAGCTGTGCTAAGTTCTAGCTCTTTCCCTGTTCAGAGAGTATTACCGGTCTGTAGCCTGCTGCTAACCCCCGGCTAGCACTGCTGGAGCAGCATTATTAGCATTAGCCGCTAATCGCGCTAGCTGTTTCCTTGTTCAAAAACAAGTATATCAGACTGTAGTGTGTGTGTCTACAGGTGTTAAAACAAGCTATGTGCTAATGCTAATGCTTCTGCACCTAGCCTTAGTGGAAATCTGGAAATCTAAGCTTACTGTAAGTAAATGGAAACTCTTTAAAAATTACAGTTTTGTTTACTTAACTTAGTTACATCACATAAGGCGCATCAGTGTCATATAAAATGAGCATTATAATCCGGTGTATTTTATACTGCAAAATACGGTAAATTAATATAAAATATGACCCATATCAGTCTGAAAATCTTACACTTTCTTCTGGATGGAGATGTTTTTGGTGCTGTTTATTTAATGATAAGTGTGTATATAAATATTTTTAAAATGTTGTGTGTGTTTGATTGGTGTATTAAGGATAATCTGGGTGGGAACAGTAAGACGGCGATGATCGCTACAGTGAGTCCTGCAGCAGATAACTATGAAGAAACTCTGTCCACCCTGCGCTACGCCGACCGAGCTAAACGCATCGTAAACCACGCCGTCGTCAACGAGGACCCCAACGCTCGCATCATCCGAGAGCTGCGGGAGGAGGTGGAGAAACTGAAGGAGCAGCTCTCGCAGGCGGAGGTCAGACCTCAGATATAGATATAGACTAGTGCAGTGTTAAATAATAATGAATGCTAGTGCTGTGCGATATGATGATAAATATCGTATCCCTAATGTTTAATGTTTAATAACTAAAAACATACTCAAATGTGGTATATCATGTTATATATATCGTTATCGTGATATAAAAAATTCCATATCGTGATTATATGATTTTTCCCATATCGCCCAGCACTAATGAATGCTGTTAATGTCCTTATTTAAGCACTATTAGTCCATCCAAAAGATCTGATCTAGAGTGTGTGTGTGTGTTGTGTGTTTGTGTGTGTGTGTGTGTGTGTGTGTGTGTGTGTTGTGTGTGTGTGTGTGTGTGTGTGTGTGTGTGTGTGTGTGTGTGTGTGTGTTCTAGTCTCTGAAAGCTCCGGAGCTGCAGGAGAAGCTGCAGGAGTCGGAGAAGCTCATCCAGGAAATGACCGTCACCTGGGAGGAGAAGCTCAGGAAGACCGAGGAGATCGCACAGGTACACTACACACACACTGAGATAGTGTCCCATGACTTTTGTCACATCCCATATAGGCTAATGAACACAGCACTGAACTGTGGGATTTTTGGGCGGGGTCTCCTGCACTGAAAGTGAATGTGATTGATTTCTGCTTTGTCTGTACCTATGGATAAATTTAACCAGAAGTCGCCGGTCACCATCATTACCCCCCCCCCCCAGCACTGCTCTCTACACTGTGGGAGATAATGTTATCCTTCTATGGTGTATTTCACATGGTACACACGTGACACTGTGTTGCTAGGTGGTTACTAAGATGTTGCTATGGTATTCCTGCCTGGTGGTTGCTATGGTGTTGCTATGTGGTTGCTTGGTGATTGCTAAAGTGTTGCTAAGTTGTTGCTATGGTATCCCTGGTGGTTGCTATGGTGTTGCTATGTGGTTGCTTGATGATTGCTAAAGTCTTGCTAAGGTGTTGCTATGGTATCCCTGGTGGTTTCTATGGTGTTGCTACGTGGTTGCTTGATGATTGTTAAGGTGTTGCTATGGTATTCCTGGTGGTTACTATCGTTTGCTGCTTGGTTGCTTTGTGATTACTAAGGTGTTGCTAGGTGGTTGCTAATATGTTTCTATGGTATTTCTGGTGGTTGCTTGGTGATTGCTAAGATGTTTCTAGGTGTTTGCTAAGATTTTGCTGTGGTATTCCTGGTGATTGCTATGGTGTTGCTGCTTGGTTGCTTGGTGATTGCTAAGGTGTTGATACATGGTTGCTTGGTGATTGCTAAGGTGTTGCTATGGGATCCCTGGTGGTTGCTATGGTGTTGATACATGGTTGCTTGGTGATTGCTAAGGCGTTGCTAGGTGGTTGCTGAAATGTTGCTATGGTATTCCTGGTGGTTACTTTCGTTTGCTGCTTGGTTGCTTGGTGATTGCTAAGGTGTTGCTAGGTGGTTGCTAAGGTGTTGCTAGGTGGTTGCTAAGGTGTTGCTATGGTATTCCTGGTGGTTCATATGGTGTTGCTACGTGTATGCTTGGTGATTGCTAAGGTGTTGCTATGGTATTCCTGGTGGTTCCTATGGTGTTGCTACGTGTATGCTTGGTGATTGCTAAGGTGTTGCTATGGTATTCCTGGTGGTTCCTATGGTGTTGTTACGTGTATGCTTGGTGATTGCTAAGGTGCTGCTATGGTATTCCTGGTGGTTCCTATGGTGTTGTTACGTGTATGCTTGGTGATTGCTAAGGTGCTGCTATGGTATTCCTGGTGGTTCCTATGGTGTTGCCACGTGGTTGCTTGGTGATTGCTAAGGTGCTGCTATGGTATTCCTGGTGGTTCCTATGGTGTTGCTACATGGTTGCTTGGTGATTGCTAAGGTGTTGCTATGGTATTCCTGGTGGTTCCTATGGTGTTGCTACGTGTATGCTTGGTGATTGCTAAGGTGTTGCTGTGGTATTCCTGGTGGTTCCTATGGTGTTGCTACGTGTATGCTTGGTGATTGCTAAGGTGTTGCTAGGTGGTTGCTAAGGTGTTGCTAGGTGGTTGCTAAGGTGTTGCTATGGTATTCCTGGTGGTTCATATGGTGTTGCTACGTGTATGCTTGGTGATTGCTAAGGTGTTGCTATGGTATTCCTGGTGGTTCCTATGGTGTTGCTACGTGTATGCTTGGTGATTGCTAAGGTGTTGCTATGGTATTCCTGGTGGTTCCTATGGTGTTGTTACGTGTATGCTTGGTGATTGCTAAGGTGCTGCTATGGTATTCCTGGTGGTTCCTATGGTGTTGTTACGTGTATGCTTGGTGATTGCTAAGGTGCTGCTATGGTATTCCTGGTGGTTCCTATGGTGTTGCCACGTGGTTGCTTGGTGATTGCTAAGGTGCTGCTATGGTATTCCTGGTGGTTCCTATGGTGTTGCTACATGGTTGCTTGGTGATTGCTAAGGTGTTGCTATGGTATTCCTGGTGGTTCCTATGGTGTTGCTACGTGTATGCTTGGTGATTGCTAAGGTGTTGCTGTGGTATTCCTGGTGGTTCCTATGGTGTTGCTACGTGTATGCTTGGTGATTGCTAAGGTGTTGCTGTGGTATTCCTGGTGGTTCCTATGGTGTTGCTACGTGTATGCTTGGTGATTGCTAAGGTGTTGCTATGGTATTCCTGGTGGTTCCTATGGTGTTGCTATGTTTATGCTTGGTGATTGCTAAGGTGTTGCTAGGTGGTTATATGTAAATAACCATATGTAGTTAAGTTGCATGTATGTTAGACAGTTCAGTTATTAACATGTTATTAACTGTTAATAAACGTTTGTATTGTATCTCTCTCTCTCTCGCTCTGTGTGTAGGAGAGGCAGAAGCAGTTGGAGAGTATGGGAATTTCTCTGGAATCCTCAGGGATTAAAGTGGGGGAGGATAAGTGCTTCCTGGTCAACCTGAATGCTGACCCCGCCCTCAACGAGCTGCTGGTCTATTACCTGAAGGTACGACATCACGAACCAGCTAATAATAGATCAAATACAGCGAACAGCAGCTTCACCAGAGACTCAGAACATCCAGTATCTGATCAGATCAACACCCATAGTCTCTGTATATCAGCTCATTATACATTTAAACACATTCTCAGGGTCTCGAGGACAGATTAAAGATAAGTCCGGGCCCCTGGGCAAAGAGTTTCCCAGGGCCCCCACAACCCCACCCACACCACATTAAAATTGTGCTACTCAGTAAAATTAGCTTGCAGTTCTGTTGTATAAAAAGGCACTTTTCCTTTTATGCGTTTTTATAGCTAGAGTGACCACTGCTCTCTTTACTGTTGATTATTGTTTATTAAAGCAGCAGATTGATGAAACAGTGTGCTTCTCTCCACACTAAAAGCAGGATTAAATAATAGTGTATCTGTATCTTCAGCAGAGGTGGAAAAAGTACTGAAAAATTGTAACTGAGTAAAAGTATCTTTACTTTGCCAAAATTCTACTCAAGTAAAAGTAAAAGTAAAAGTACCCATCTAAAAATCTACTCCAGTAAAAGTAAAAAAGTACTCAATTTAAAATGTAATTTGTGTAAAAGTTACATAGTAACTTTTATTTATTTGATGTAAAACAGTACAACAAATCAATCATAAATTAAATAATTATTAAATTAAATAATTTGCATCTTTCAGGCAGTATTTGTTCAGACCACCATATAAAATATTTTCAATAAGTGGCATAGGCTTCTTTGATGCATTTTTTCTTTACTGTTTAAAAGTTAAAAAGTTATGGTCATATATGTGACTATAAACCGTATTTTTATAGTTTTACAGTTTATTATTATTTTCTAACTGCTATTTACATGTTTTTTTTTTAATCCAAGCAGATGTTCCTAATGAAAACTTAAGGAATTATCAGTAAAAACTTGAAATCACACAAAAAAAAACTGTTAGTCAGCAAATGCGCAGTGCCGTAAAGAAGCACATATCGATGGGTAGCATAACTCGACAGAACACCGGTTCCCCCAAACGGCACACACACAGACCCCAGACTACACAGCTGATTCACACAGCGCCTCTCCCGCTAACCGTAATATAAACTACTGGAAAAAGTTCAGCTGCGCTGCCATGGAGAACAAAACTCTTTTTTTTCAATTCAGACAATTTGTTTTTTTTTTTGCCCCAGCATATTATTTTTTACTCAGTAATTGGGAGTTTTCCAATGTAGCGAAGTAGTTTGAGTAAATGTAACTGGTTACTTTCCACCTATGATCTTCAGGAGCACACGCTTGTGGGAGCAGATACGTCTCAGGATATCCAGCTGTTTGGGATTGGGATCCAGCCGGAGCACTGTGTGATAGACATCGCTGCAGACGGAGACGTCACACTCTCACCTGTAGAGAACGCCAGGTACATCACACACTCTCACCTGTAGAGAACGCCAGGTACATCACACACTCTCACCTGTAGAGAACGCCAGGTACATCACACACTCTCACCTGTAGAGAACGCCAGGTACATCACACACTCTCACCTGTAGAGAACGCCAGGTACATCACACACTCTCACCTGTAGAGAACGCCAGGTACATCACACACTCTCACCTGTAGAGAACGCCAGGTACATCACACACTCTCACCTGTAGAGAACGCCAGGTACATCACACACTCTCACCTGTAGAGAACGCCAGGTACATCACACACTCTCACCTGTAGAGAACGCCAGGTACATCACACACTCTCACCTGTAGAGAACGCCAGGTACATCACACACTCTCACCTGTAGAGAACGCCAGGTACATCACACACTCTGTCCCAGAGGGATTGCGTTACATATTTAAACCTATTTGAATGAAATCAAAAGTGAATTATCTCTTTTCCTGCAGAACCTGTGTGAACGGAATGATTGCGTACTCTCTGGTTCACCTTTGGCACGGAGACCGGATCTTATGGGGCAATAATCATTTCTTCAGGTGAGTTTTCAGTTCAGTCCAAACCAAAATAGCATATGTAAAATTTGCTGTGAACCACAGTTCTGGAAAAAGGGGTTTAATCCAGATCAGCTGAACCATGGTTCCGGTTCATCTGCAGTGTGAAAAGACTTTTTTAGATGCTTCAGACTTTATTTCAGACCAATTACAGGTAGTTGAGTCAGTCTATCCTCACCCACTAAACAATAAAATTAGAAAATGATAGAGCCGGTGGTTCTGTATCTACTGTAGCTGTAGATTAATCCTTATTTATACACAGATATATAAAAACTAGCCTCATTACAACCCAGTGCGCTGTCCACTGTATTGCTTTCTATTGGGGCTGCCAGATACTGGAACAATTTTACGTTGCAAATGTCCTTTTTTTGACAATATATACATGACAATATTAAAATACCCGAGGAAAACAGCAAAACAACAGAAATCAGCCGTTTAATCAGGCATTTAAACAGCTTTTTAAAAGGTAAATAAGTGGTTTGTTTTTCTGGGATTAAAAGCGTGAATTCCGCTGTAACTGGAAATATCTGCCCTACAAAATTGTGCTGGACTGAGGTGCACAGGTTTCCACACGTGTTTACATTTACAAGCACGTGCCCAACCATGTGGATGAAGCCCATGAGCATCCTGACCAGTGTAAAACCTTACTCACAAGATAATACCTTACAACTTAGACAAGTGTGAGCATTCCCTTGCTGTCCCCTAGAGAAAAACGTACCTGTGTCTTAAGTGTATTCATACTAAAATAGTCACATTTCCTGTAGGTTTATCATCATATTTAACTGATGATTGATTGTATTTTCTCACGCTCCAGAGTGAATCTGCCGAAGAGGAAGCGGCGGGACCGGTTAAAGGATCTGGATCGGGAGTCTCCGCGGGAGAGCTTCGTGGAGGTGGACGTGGAGACGGCGAGCGAAGCTTCGTCTGAGCAGGACTACAGCTATGAGTTCGCCCAGATGGAGGTGATGATGAAGACGCTGGGGAGCAACGGTAGGAGTTTACTGTACCCTCTGAATTACTGCGTCTGTACAGAGTAAAACAGCATTTTTACCATGTAAAAAAATAGTAGCTGTAAATTCGATTCGAAAAACAGGTTTAATTGACACTAGGCCTGTCTCAATAACTACATTATCGATTTATCGTTCAATAAATGGACTTGACCTCAATTATTTAAATAATCGTGATATCGTCCATTGTGTTTGCACTTACAAAATGCACTTTTGCAAAAAACTTGCAAAACCTACCTTTATTAGGAGAAATGTCCTCCATCAACATCGAAAACAAACTTAAAGAAACATAATAACGGCCCAGTGCGGCTCTAGTTGTTTAACTGTTTAACTAGTGTCTCTGTTAGGTTCATGTTGCTTCAGTTTTCCTCTCACCATCAGCGTATCTCTCAAGTGAAGGCTGAGGCAGGGTCTTTAAGCCAGTTCAACGCGGGCCAGCTGGGACAGACCGGGGTTGCACGTCATGGTGTGGGGTGGACCCACGGTTCCCCTTCAAAATGTGTAAAAGGGTTAATTCCTTTGTTGTGACATTATGTTATCATTTATTAGTGCTAAATTAGTGGTGTAAAAAGCCACAATATCATTTATCGCAATAACTTTTTGGACAAAATATCGTTCGCAAAAAATTGCTATCATGACAGGACTAGTTGACACCAAAAAAGACTGTTTTACACTAACGAACAATTAGATTTTTGTAGAATAGTCATTGCTTTTATGTTACCCAGAAAAGCAAGTGACCATTCGCTTGATTTGCCCAGTTAGGATAAACGTAATTGGCTGAGCTAATATATTAGCTCAGTATGAACAATTAGCAAGTTAATTCCAGTCAATTGTGTATTAGCATCACCTTTAAAACAAAACCACTTAATCCTAAAAGCACAGAGACTGGAGCAGTATTAGCATTAGCCGCTAACCACGCTAAACGCTAGCTCTTTTGCCGTTCAGAAGTGAGTATTATTAGCCTGTAGCCTGCTTTTAACCATGGCTTCTAAACCTGGTTGGCACTGCTGTAACAGCATTAGCCGCTAATCGTGCTAAGCGCTAGCTCTTTCACCATTCAGAACTGAGTATTATCAGCCTGTAGCCTACTGCTAACCCCGGCAAGCACTGCTGGAGCAGCAATAGTATTACTGCTAACCACACTAAGCGCTAGCTCTTTTGCCGTTCAAAGGTGAGTAAATCGGACTGTAGTGTGTGTGTTTACCGTGTTTAAACAAACTAAGTGGGACAAACCACTTGCTAATATCACCCTGGCTTACCAAAACACCCAGGGTTCCTCAGTGTAGCGCTGTCGGTCAGCATTAGCCACTAACTGCAGCCAGTCTTGGTGGAAATCTGAAAATCTAAGCTTTACTCACCCAAATAAACATTTTTTTTTACTTAGCTTAGCTTAACAGGTATCACCACCCAGTAGTGAGATCTGCTGAATTAGAAGGAAAACATGGCGACACCCCTGTTCCTTACTAGTGTCCCATAATGCGTCTTATAATCTGGTGATCCTTATGTATGAAAATAGATCAGAAAATAGACGTTTATTGATAATGCACCTTAAAATATAGCGTGAAAAATATGATAATTTAAGCAGCTTTAAAAAAAAACATTAAATAGCATTTAAAACAAGTCAGTCAGCTGGCAGTTTGTGTGTATTAGTGGTACTGTAGTAGATTAACGAACTAAATTAATGCTGTATGTTCCTCAGACCCGATGCAGAACGTGGTGCAGGTTCTGGAGAAGCAGTATCTGGAGGAGAAGCGAACGGCTCTGGAGGAGCAGAAGCTGCGGTACGAGCGGGAGCTGGACCTCCTCCGGCAGCAGCTCTCCCCGGAGAGACCTTCCCAACACCAGCGCAGCAACAGCCTGGCCTTCCCCACACACTCCACACACAGCAAGCTCCGCCTCTGGACCGAGGAGAGGTGAGGAGGCCTCTGAGTTTAACGTCATTAGATCCTATCCTGAAGAAAAACTGCTCAGTTCAGTGATAGAGTTTGTAGACGCAGTCCATGTGCCTACAATAGGGGATCATACTGTGCTTCAGAACATAACAGTACATGTTAAAATTCACCTTCCAGGTGCTGGCAGCACTTACATAGCACCAGACCATGATGCTACCACCACCATGCTTGACTGTAGACAAGGAATGCTGCTACACATGCTGGACACTATCTGAGCCGAGACCACAGGACATGGTTCTAGTAATCCATGCTCTTAGACTGCTTGTTTTTAACAAACAGTTTACAGGCTTTCTTGTGCATCAGCTTCAGAAGAGGCTACCTTCTAGGACAGACAGTGCCATGCAGACATAGTTGATGCAGTGTACAGCACATAATCTGAGCACTTCAGGCTGATCTCCAACTTTTTTAAGCACAATTTGTCCATTTTCAATTAGTACTAATTAGTACTACGTTTACTTTGTTATACTGTAGCTGTACACGGATTACTTTACATCATGTCAAAGTGTCATATCTTCAGTGTTGTCCCATGAACAGATATAATACAGTATTTACAGAAATGTGAGGGGTGTACTCACTTTGTTGAGATACTGTATATAGACCGGTCCGGAAGTATTTGGACAGTGACACGTTTATTGTAATTATGTAAATATTCAACACCTCGATAAATTTAAATATGGCACTCAAGATGTGGTTGAGGTTAAGGACAGCTAGTTTTATGGCCACGTTCAGTCGTTATTTTATGATAAATAAAAAGACATGGTGTTTAATCTTGTCATTAAAGTGTGCTGAGCAGAGGAGGTGTGTTCTCTGTTGTGACGAATCGCGCTTCTCCATTTGACAATCCGATGGATGAGTCTGTGTTTGACAGTTCTTATTTTAAGTTTCCAAGTGTAAAGTTTGGTGGAGGGGGGATCATTATGGTGTGAGCTTTGAGAGTTTGGTGTGGAAGAACTGGACTGGCCTGCACAGAGTCCTGAACCTCAACCTGATAGAAAACCTCTTTGGGATGAATTAGGTTTTAGACTGTGAGCAAGACTCTCTCGTCCAACATCAGTGTCTGACCTCACAAGTGCACATACATATGCGCTTCTGGAATAACGTTCAAACATTCCCATAAACACACTCCTTAACCTGGTGGAAAGCCTTTCCAGAGGGTTTGAAGCTTTTAAATCGAATTTAAGAATGGGTTGTCACTCAAGTTCATTAGTCTGTATAAAACAGATGAGTAAATACTTTTGGTAGTATAGAGTATATATCTATATGTATATAGGTATTTTACAGTTATATAATTTTTTCATATATTTACGCTGCTGCTCTGTTCTGTGTGTTTCAGGGACGAGTTATTCAGGCAGAGTTTGTCTCGGCTGAGGGAGCAGGTGGTCCGGGCTAACACTCTAGTCAGGGAGGCCAACTTCCTGTCAGAGGAGATGGGTAAACTGACGGATTATCAGGTCACCTTACAGATCCCCGCCGCCAACCTGAGCGCCAACCGCAAGGTGAGGACAGCTGCGAGTTAATGATAAACGACAAACCGAATTGACTGAATTATGAATTATAGTGCAGTTAATTGATGTTTAATCAAACTGACCAAAAGCATATATAGGCTAACATACATAGGTTTCCAGCTGCTGTCTAAAGATTTAGTTTCTACTCCCATTTTTTTCCTCCTTTATTCCTCTGTGGTTCCAAACATGGAAGAGAGTCTCATAACCAATGTTTCTGTTTTATTTTAAAAGTAGTAATGTATTTGTCCTTTTCTATAAAGTGTGTTCTGTGTTCATTATCCAGCGCGGAGCCATCGTCAGTGAACCAGCTATTCAGGTGCGTCGCAAAAGCAAAGGCACGCAGGTGTGGACCATCGAGAAGCTGGAGAACAAGCTGGTGGACATGAGGGACCATTACAGAGAGTGGAAGGAGGGAACACAGGACGGGGTGAGGAACCTGGAGCTAGAGTTTATTAGGAGTGTCACGATTCTCTAAATCCTCGATTCAATTTTATTTGCGATTTTAGAATCAGGATTCGATTCGATTCTCGATTTTCTTTTTTCTTTTTTTTTTCAGCAGAGAGGCCTATGTCAGTTTTAGATTAGTTTTTGGTCAGTCATTGGTTTGATTCATCAAATTTACAATATCTTATTTCAAAAGGTGGGCTTGATATAAGTGATGCAAAGTGATACAAGTGATCTGTAATACACCACATTAGGCACTAATGGTCAAATTTAAATCATTTAATTAAGATATATATGCAGTGCCCTCTAGTGGCTTTTTTTGGTAGCAGCAGTGTGCACGATTAAAACAGCAATGTGCAACATAACAAAATAAATAATACAAAAATACAGGAACAGTCATGTAGAAAATAATAGAACAATTAGAGCCTTAACAAACTGAACTCTATCCTACTATAACAGTTAAACATGAAAAATAAGACTTTAAGACTTTTTCAGTCTCTGAGAATGAGAAGTTTTTTTCTTTAATAAAGATATATTATTAACTTTATCTGAGAGAAAGATGCTCCTTAAGGTACCAAAACTATTAACATATTTGAGGCTAGACAAAACGACTGTTATTTTTATATTTTCAAGTTTTTCTTTAAGAAGATGAGAATGTCCACATTCTCTGGAGAAAGAGCTGCTCTTTCAGCAGTCACAATGTCCGCGGCGTTGGCTACAGTGTGCCGCGTCACTTTGCGTAGCTTAGAGGGAGGGATCGTCGATCCTCTTTTTGACTTCGATGCTCGAAACCATGACATAATTACGATCGATTTCGATTAAATATCAAAATCGTGACAGCCCTAGAGTTTATTCATTTTTCACATACACTCATAAACACAACTAGCAGTGTAAAGCTTTGATGACTGTCTGCTCAATATATAATACACTGATGATAGAAATCAAGGAAGGAATGTATTAGATAATATGGATCAAAACCAACTAAGTTAAATTCAGTGTGTTTTTTTTTCATTGTTTTAAAATGTTCTGCATTATAGATTAATACTAAACTCATCTAAACTATGAAGAAAAATATGTGGAATTAAGTATAAAACACAAAAGTGTTTAACAAACCAGAATATGTTTTATATTTTAGATTCTTCTTTTTTATGAGGAGCTAATTTCAGTTAACAGCTGTGCTGAACTCATCAAGAGTTAATTACTTGAATTTCTTGTCTCTTAATAATGTGTTTGAGAGCATCAGTTAAAGTAAAGTAGTGAAGAGGTAGAGTTACAGGTATACAGTGAATAGTGAATATTTGAGTAATGTTCTAATCCAGATTATGAGAAGCAAGAACTACTCAACTAAGTAAAGAAATGATTACTTTAAAAATAGAAATGAAGATCAGTCAATCTGAGAAGAAGAATTTCAAGAATTTTGAAAGTATCCTCAAGTGCAGTCACTGCAAAGACCATCAAAAATGTTATAATGATGGAACTGGCACTCATCAGGACCACCCCAGGAAAGGAAGAGCTAGAGTTTTATCAGCCTCAGAAACCCCAAGTTAACAAACAGCTCACCAGATAAGAGCATTTAAAAGCTTCTTCACAGAGTATTTATTTGGTTTGTTTAACACTTTTTTAAGTTACTACATGATTCCTTATGTGTTCCTTCATATTCTGATAGATCACTTTACTATTTATTTACAATGTAGGTAAGAAAATAAAAAAATAAAACATTGAATTAGAAGGTGTGTCCAAATTTTTGATTGGTACTGTATATATAGATGTAATAAGATGTAAAATCATTATAGTCTGATTATAGTATAATATCAGTAAAACTATAGTTTCTTTTCTAATCTCTTGTTTACTTGTTTTGTTGTTTGTTGTTTTCTCAGTGTGTGAAGCTTCACAGTAAGCAGAGTGATCCGTTCTATGAAGCTCAGGAGAACCACAACCTCATCGGCGTCGCCAACGTCTTCCTGGAGTGCCTTTTCCACGACGTCAAGCTTCAGTATGCAGTTCCCATTATCAGCCAGCAGGGGGAGGTAGTGTGTCTCAGTGTGTTCTGATACTTCATAATATACAATATCATACAAAACCACTGTAAAAACCTTCCTGTTAATATTATCTCAATATTAAATATACTGCCTGCTCACAAAAAAGTCACCACCTACATTTTTAGAGCCTCTTATTGGATAATAATTATTGCATGGCTGATTATTATGTTTCAGCTGGAAACTTGTTATTTAACCTTAACTGATGCAGGGAGTAGCTTCTCATTTATTTATTAAACCACCAAGTGGAAAGACTCTTTAATCCTGGATATAGAAAATATATTTATCTATTTCAGAAGGGTCAAATTATACAGTATTGTCATGCATCAATCAGAGAATTAGCAACCACTGAAACGACTAAAATCAGGTAAAGAACTGTCCAATTAATTATTATTAAAAAGTGGAAGGACATTAAGGGGACAACATCTTTATTTTCTGTTTATAAAGGCATTACAGAAAAACATACAGAGTTTTTGTTAGATAAGCTTTTTAACATAGCCAATAATTATTGACCATCCTTACCAAAACTATATACATCCAGGGAATACATTTATGTACCAGAATACCCAGAGCAGTAGTAAAAAAAATATATATATATATATATAAATAATACATTTATACATAAAAAAAACAGTTCCAAACAAATCAGGGTTACATTATTAGCTCAAATTACATCTCAAATGTTTCCTTCTATTTTTACAGTTCTGAAGAAACCACAACAGTTTCTGAATCAGTTTCTCTGATTTTGCTATTTATAGGTTTATATTTGAGTAAAATGAACATTGTAGTTTTATTCTATAAACTACAGACAACATTTCTCCCTAATTCCTAATAAAAATATTCTCATTTAGAGCATTTATTTACAGAAAATGAAAAATGACTGAAATAACAAAAAACAAAGATGTAGAGCTTTCAGACCTCAAATAATGCAAAGAAAACAAGTTCATATTCATAAAGTTTTAAGAGATCAGAAATCAATATTTGGTGGAATAACCCTGGATTTTAATCACAGTTTTCATGCAGTTTTAAACTTTATGTTTAAACCATTGTTTTGGTGAAATTGTACAAATGGTTGAAAGAGATATGATTAATAGTGAAAGTAAGAGCTTTTCCACACGCACAGTGCAGTGAAGGGAACTGAAGGGATTAAAGGGACTAAACTTCTCTTGTCAGTGGAGAGAACCAGCTAAAACGACTTTAGTTTACTAGCGATCGTAAAGATTGAACTCTGGAGGAATAGAAGAAGGTCATGTGAAGGTCTGAGTGTGTGTGTGTTACAGGTAGCAGGTAGGCTGCACGTGGAGCTGATGCGTATAAGTGGGCCGGTTCCCGAGCGGCTGGTGGGCGGAGACGACTCGTCGGAGAACTCGAGTGAGAGCGGCAGTTACGAGGTCATGGACACCAACGGAGAGATCGTCCACATGGCCAAGAAGCTCACCTGCAGGGTAAAGAACACACCTGAACCAGGCATCTGCCATAACATTAAAACCACCTGATTAATTAAAGGAGAAGTCCGGTGTGAAATAGACTTGGGTTATAGTGAAACATGATTAAGAGACTCCTGAAGACAGAGCTCTTCAAAGAGCACTTACTCTCTTAACACCTCTAACTAACTACCTTCTACTACCAGATCAGGAGAATCTCTCACTATCTTTAATAAACTCCTGAAGACAGAGCTCTTCAAAGAGCTCTTACTCTCCTTACACCTCTAACTAACTACCTTCTACTACCAGATCAGGAGAATCTCTCACTATCTTTAATAAACTCCTGAAGACTGAGCTCTTCAAAGAGCACTTACTCTCCTAACACCTCTAACTAACTACCTTCTACTACCAGATCAGGAGAATCTCTCACTATCTTTAATAAACTCCTGAAGACGGAGCTCTTCAAAGAGCACCTACTCTCCTAACACCTCTAACACACTAACTACTTCTAACCTCATTTCCTTCTTCCCCTCCTTCACTCCTCTATCCTATTATTCCCCTTTGACCTCCTTTTATCCCTATCCAAAGATGTTTTACCTTTAAACTTATTTTACATTGTACTTGACTATAAGTCGCTTTGGACAAAAGCGTCTGCCTAATGTAATGTATTGTAATGTAATGTAATGTAATGTAATGTAATGTAAAAAAGAGTATGAACGTTTATCGAATAGCCCACCTCTGTTCTCTACCAGCTTTCCCAGATACAGAGCTTTTAGCCAGTGCTAGTGATAGGGGCATCGATCATTACTGTATTAACAGATTAATATATGAAATAGATTTAGGTGTACTGTAATTCTGAGATGCTGGTGTTCATCTTGTGTGCTGTATTTGTGTGTGTTGCAGGTGAGGATACGGGAGGCGACTGGGCTGCCGTTAAATCTGTCTAATTTCGTCTTCTGCCAGTACACCTTCTGGGAGCAGGCGGAGCCGGCTGTGGCCCCGCCCATGGTCAGCCCGGATAAACCCTCCAACCGCAGCACAGACACTCAGTTCACTGTACGGTTCGACCACTGCAAGGTTAGAGAAACACACACACTACACACTATAAACACACTACATATGTGTTTTTCTCAGACGTCCTCTGATAAATAAATTACAGGCTGAATTATCTACTGTTTTTCTCTAAACTCTTTTCGTGGTCCTCCCGTAATTTTAGTCCCATCCGGACGCACATCTCTGAGTTTCGTCTCCTCGCATTTAATAAAATAGCTATTTGTCCACTGCCGCGCACCGTAATTACACTTTGAGATCCACGTAGACACAACAGCGAGTGGAAATAGAGGAGCTACTGAACTCTATGTCATGTGATGAGAAAGAAAAACTCACTGGTCCTCCTGTTTTTTCAAACAGGGCTTTAGATAAACTGCGTATTACAAAAATTCAGCAACACTTGACTGATTGGACTTCAGTACATTATTATCATGTACTGTAACTGTGTTTTTGTGCTGCAGGACTTTGTAGTTCAGGTCACCGAGGAGTTCCTGGAGTTCATCTCAGACGGAGCGCTGGCCATCGAGGTGTGGGGTCACCGGTGCGCTGGAAACGGAAGCTCACACTGGGAACTGGACACACTGCAGGCCAAATCACGCACCCTCCGAGACAGGTCTGCACTGTTTATATATAATATATATATATAAATATACAGGGGTTGGACAATGAAACTGAAACACCTGTCCTCATTTAGTGTGGGATTTTAGGATTTATGGCTAAATTGGAGCAGCCTGGTGATCAATCTTCATTAATTGCACATTATTGCACCAGTAAGAGCAGAGTGTGAAGGTTCAATTAGCAGGGTAAGAGCACAGTTCTGCTCTAAATACTGCAATGCACCCAACATTATGGGAGACATACCAGAGTTCAAAAGAGGACAAATTGTTGGTGCACGTCTTGCTGGAGCATCTGTGACCAAGACAGCAAGTCTTTGAGATGTATCAAGAGCCCCGGTATCCAGGGCAACGTCAGCATACCACCAAGAAGGACCTACCACATCCAACAGGATTAACTGTGGACGCTGTAAGAGGAAGCTGTCTGAAAGGGATGTTCGGGTGCTAACCCGGATTGTATCCAAAAAAACATAAAACCACGGCTGATCAAATCACGGCAGAATTCAATGTGCACCTCAACTCTCCTGTTTCCACCAGAACTGTCCGTCACCACAATCAATTATTGTGCTCTAAAACCAGGTGTTTCAGTTTCATTCTCCAAACCCTGTAGTAGGGCTGTCAATGTTAAAGCGCTAACGAACACAATTAATTTGTAATCAGTATTTGGTTGTTATTTTTTTTTTTATCACAATTATTTACGCCCCAACTACTGCCATAATCTGCCCCGCCCGACCCAACTGTCAAATATACTTCTTTTTAATTGAGCTAAATTGCTAATAAGACGCAGTTTAATCTGATATATTTGTCAAATAATATACAGCTATGAACAAACGCTGTCTCTGCTGCTCCATGCTGTTTACACACTAAGAGCGCAGCATGTGCAGCGTTCACTGCTCGTCCAATTGAAAACACTGTGTTTGAAAGCACAGTGGCAAATTTTCATTATTAAAATGCCTTGACCTGTATACAGGCTACAGGTGTAGGTTGTATAATTTACACTCAAAAAATGTGAGGGTTTTGAAATCTCCTACAGGACACTTTGAGGAGAAGCTGCCTGTTTTCTCTCTACTTCACTTAAAAATTCCAGATCAGTAACAGGAATCAACACGAATTCTGCAGGTTTGAAAACAAAGACGTAAAAACTAGGTGTGCAGGAAAAAACGATTCGAGCTTGAATCGCCAATCTAACATTGAACGATTCAGAATCGATTCTCATTTTCAAAAAATCGATTTTTTGGGGGGAAGCTACTGTCGCAGTTTAAAAGCTCCGCAGTGCGCGACTGCCTCTCCCTGTTAGGCAACAGAGGGGTGTGCATGCTAAAATCTAGTGTATTTAGCATCTTCTCTGCTTGTTACGTATTTATAGCCTATCTAACTTTCCACTCTCGACCTTGTGTCTGTGTTACATTGATGAGTGTTTTCCAGTTTTAACAATGTCTTCCTTTTAGAAATGAATTCAGGATTAGTTAACCATGCTAGAAATTAGCCATTCATTATTGTGGCACTGTCACTATGTTGCAAAAATATTTAATACAGTAAGGAACCTAAGTTTATTGTTTTAAATAAATGTTCTATTTGTTTACATTGTCCTTTCATCTTTTTATCTTCTCACATGATTTAAACAAAATTTATAGGCCATTTGATTTGAAAAATCGTTCCAGAATCGAAAATCGTTTCTGAATCGAATCGTGACCCCAAACATCGGAACCGAATCGAACCAGACACTGAGAGATTCGCACCCCTAGTAAAAACTAGACAAACATAACGAAACTAAAGATTTGCAGGACGTGAACTGGTCAGGTCAGGTCATTATCAACCGCTTTATCCATTAAGGGTCGCGGGGGGGTGCTGGAGCCTATCCCAGCAGGCATCGGGCAGAAGGCAGGATACACCCTGGACAGGCCGCCAATCCATCGCAGGGCAGACAGACACAGACAGACAAACAGACACATTCACTCACACACTCACACCTAGGGGGCAATTTGTATCTGACATCCAATCAGCCTAACGTGCCGTCTTTGGACTGTGGGAGGAAACCGGAGCACCCGGAGGAAACCCACGCAGACACAGGGAGAACGTGCAAACTCCACACAGAAAGACCCGGGTCGCCCCAGCCGGGAATCGAACCCAGGCCGTCTTGCTGTGAGGCGGAAGTGCTACCCACTGCGCCACCGTGCCGCCGGACGTGAACTGTTTGATTTGTATTCAGGATTTTTTCAGGATAATGACAATTTTATGATATTTTTTTCATTATATTTCGAAAGTTACAGATTTACTGGCCTATTTTTGTATAGTTTCTAATACAATTACAATTATATATTTTTAGTAATGTTCCTCATTAAACATGAAAGCTTTTTATGTAATGCTTTAATAGAAATCTCAAGATTTAGTGGTGTAATGTCAGGTAAACAATGAACAAAAACTAGCCTAACCTGTTAAAGGGGTTAAATCAGCTTCACACTGCACAGATATATAGCTGGAACACAAAATCTTGTTTACTCTCCTTGCTCCCGCACCAGGCAGCTCTGACCAATCAGAGGAGAGAATGTGCTCGCATGGTTTATTGGTGAGCATATTGGCGCTGCTACAGGAAGACGTCTGGCTGACCCACATGGAAACAGCAGCTTTAGCCTTTAGCTCTTTAGATTAACATGATTAAGGACTGAGTCTCAGTTTCAGCAGAGAAGAGAATTAGAAGTAGTACTGCAGTAATACAGTCAATTATATATGTACTGTATATATAGTGTGTATATGTTTGTGTATATGTGTGTGTGTGTGTGTGTTACGGCAGGTGGAGTGAAGTATCTCGTAGGATCGAGTTGTGGGTCTCCATCCAGGAGCTGAATGAACAGGGAGTGTATTCACCTGTGGAGCTCCACCCCAACAGAGAGGCCAGCACTGGAGGAGTGTTCCAGCTCCGACAGGTCAGATACCACACACTGCTCATTGCTATCTTACACCCTGCCAACAGTCTATTTTCACTCCATCCTCCTGTCTGGTTTAAATAGCAGCAGAGCTTCTGAATATATCTACACTGATGGGCGTGGTGTTCTGGAAATGAGGTGTGTTCAGGTACATTTCTGGAGTTTTGCTTGTTTTTCTTGGCAACAGAAAACACAGGAGCTCCACTGACTGAATACAACCTAGACAGACGCCAACAGTCAGATGTTCATCGCTATCTTGGCAGTGAATTATTAACAACAGGTGCATCTTCAACACTCAGCAGTGCACAAACCCACTTTTACATCAGCAATAAACAGATTGTCGAGCAGCACAGTTTCCTCTGCTGAGAAGTGTTGGACACGTCCAGGTGGCTGCGACATTAAAATAGCAATCTGTCAGAGCGCACCTGGATCTTAAAGAGAATGGCAAGTACATGGTTTTTGCACATTTCAAGACGTGCAAGGTGTACTTTTCCCACACACTGACGCCCTAAATCAAGCTGCACAGTGCAATAGGGCCTATTTTTTTTTGCTTAGAATGCTATATCCCAGTATTTTGAATAGTGTATCATGATACACATATTGTGGGGGCAAGTCTTGACGCCACATATCAATAATGTATAGTGAAAGAATACAATACGATAGAGCACCTGACTCTTAAAGGGAATGATAAGCAAATGACACTCTGATTGTTTTTTTTTTCACGTTGCTCCCAAAATGAAACAAACCCAAGATTAATTAAAATAATTAGCACATGCCTTTTGTACTTTTCCTGTCATTATGATAGCAAAGACACACTGGCACGCCCTAAATCAAGCTGCACGAAACAGCACAATATGTAGGTACTTACATAAAAGCACCATTATTATTAGTGGTGGTAGTATTATTGTAAAAACTGTGTGTTCATTCAGACGTGTGTGTGTGTGTGTGTGTGTGTGTGCAGGGTCACTCTCGGAGGCTGCAGGTGTGTGTGAAGCCGGCGCAGCAGTCTGGAACTCTGCCTCTGCTGGTTGAGGCCGTTCTCTCCGTCTCTATCGGCTGTGTCTCCGCCCGCTCCACCAAACTGCAGAGACCACTGGACAGCTACCAGGTGTGTGTGTGTGTGTGTGTGTGTGTGTGTGTGTGTGTGAGTGTGTGTGTGTGTGTGTGTGTGTGTGTGTGTAAGAGAGCGTTTAAAGCAAGCACACAGTATTTATAGTGTGTATAAGTGGTGATAAGTCAACCTGAGGAAAGCACAGAAAATATAAATAAAAAAAATTAAGGTTTTTATTTTTAATACATTTATTTTGTGCAATACATTTATTTATTACACCAATACAAAGCTGCATAAAGTATCTCCGTTTATTACTCTGTAGGTAGAGGTATAGATACTAGAGTTTAATAAAATACTTCTGTAGAAGCTGAAGAAGAATCAACTCAAGCTTTTTACTCTCTGGATTCAAAAATACTCTAAAAAGTATAAAAGTGAGAGTAACGTAAGGAGAAAAAATAAAGTCTTTAAGAACAAAAGCTTAGGCCACGCCCACAGGGTGTGTGATGGAGTGTGTGTGTTTGGAAAAGAGTGTGTGACGAGTGTGTGTTCTCTCCTGGCAGAAGGAGGAGGATGACGATATGGATAGTTATCAGGTATCTCTCTCTCTATCTCTCTCTCAGTCTCACTTTCTCTCTCTATTTCTCTTTCTCTCTCCCTTTTCCTCTCTTTATGTCTTTCTCTTTATTTCTCTTTCTCTCTCTCTCTTTATCTCTGTCTTTTTTTGTCTCTCTCAATCCCTCTCTCTCATTTTCTCTGGTTCTATCTCTCTCTTTCTCTCTCTGTATCTCTCTCTCTGTTATTCTTTCCCTTTTCTATATATGTATCTCTCTCTCTGTTTCTCTGATTCTATCTCTCTCTTTATATATATATATTTTTCTGTTTCTCTCTCTCTGTTTCTGGTTCTATCTCTCTGTTTTTCTCTCTGTATCTCTCTCTTTGTTATTCTCTCCCTTTTTCTATATACAGTGCCCTCCATAATTATTGGCACCCCTGGTTAAGATGTGTTCTTTAGCTTCTCATAAATTGAGTTTTGTTCAAAATAATATAGGACCACGATGGAAAAAAAGAGTAAAATACAACCTTTAACTCAAGTGAATTTTAAGGGGGAAATAAAATCCCTGACTAAGAAATAATTATTCTTCATAAAATCACCTGTTCCACAATTATTGGCACCCCTAACAATTCTTAGGAAATAAATTTAATAAAAGTATTTCTGTCACTTCTACAGTAGTTTACAAAGTTGATCAGAGTATGTAGGAACATTTAATTAGTAATTCACAACTTCCTGTTTCCCTGGGGTATAAATATGACGTGACACAGAGGCCATTTATCTTCAACATGGGAAAGACAAAGGAACATACCATTCAAGTGAGGCAGATGTGTGTTGACCTTCACAAGTCAGGCAATGGCTACAAGAAAATCGCTACTCGCCTACACCTGTCCATATCTACTGTCAGAGGAATTATTAAGAAGTTTAAAACAACTGGAACAGTGGTAAACAAGCCTGGACGAGGACGCAAGTTTATTTTGCCACCACGCACAGTGAGGAGGATGATAAGAGAAATAAAAAGTTCTCCAAAGCTCACTGTTACAGAATTGCAACAAATGGTAGCTTCTTGGGGTCACAAAGTCTCCAAAACAACCATCAGGCGCTATCTACATGCCAACAAGCTGTTTGGGAGGCATGCACGGAAGAAACCATTTCTCACTCACAATCATAAACGCAAACGTTTGGAGTTTGCTAAGCGGTACTGGGACTTCAACTGGGACCGTGTGCTTTGGTCAGATGAAACAAAGATAGAGCTTTTTGGCAACAAATGCTCTAAGTGGGTCTGGCGTAACACAAGAGCTGAGTATGCAGAAAAGCACCTCATGCCCACTGTGAAATACGGCGGGGGATCAGTGATGCTGTGGGCCTGTTTCTCTTCTAAAGGCCCTGGGAACCTTGTTAGGGTGCATGGCATCATGAATGCTCTAAAATACCAGGACATTTTAAAACAAAATCTGGTGGCTTCTGCCCGAAAGCTGAAGATGGGTCGTCACTGGGTCTTTCAGCAAGATAATGACCCTAAACATGTGGCCAAATCTACACAGAAATGGTTCACCGCACACAGAATCAAGCTCCTCCCATGGCCATCTCAGTCCCCAGACCTCAACCCCATTGAAAACCTGTGGGGTGAGCTGAAGAGGAGAGTGCAGAGGAGAGGACCCAGGTCGTTGGATGATTTAGAGAGAATGTGCAAAGAGGAATGGTCAAAGATCCCTCTTTCTGTATTCTCCCATCTTGTGAAACATTACAGGAGAAGATTAGGTGCTGGTTTGTTGGCAAAAGGGGGTTGTACAAAGTATTAACATCAGGGGTGCTAATAATTGTGGCACACATGATTTGATGTTAAATAATTATATCTTAATGTGGGATTTTTTTCCTACTGAATAAATTCACTTGAGTTAAAGGTTGTATTTTACTCTTTTTTCCCATCGTGGTCCTATATTATTTTGAACAAAACTCAATTTATGAGAAGCTAAAGAACACATCTTAACCAGGGGTGCCAATAATTATGGAGGGCACTGTATTTATCTCTCTCTCTATGTTTCTCTCTCTCTGATTCTCTGATTCTATCTCTCTCTTTATATATATATATATATTTCTGTTTCTCTCTCTCTCTCTGGTTCTAACTCTCTCTTTTCTTTTTGTATCTCTCTGTCTGTTATTCTCTCCCTCCTTCTATATATTTACCTCTGTTTCTCTCTCTCTCTGTTTCTCTCTCTGTTTCTCTCTCTCTATGATTCTATCTCTCTATCTCTCTCTCTCTGTATCTCTCTTTCTGTTATTCTCTCCCTCCTTCTATATATTTACCTCTGTTTCTTTCTCTCTCTGTTTTTCTGTCTCTCTCTCTGTGTGTATCTCTCTCTCTTTCTCTCTCTCTTTCTCTCTGTATCTCTCTGTCTCTGTATCTCTCTCTCTCTCTCTCTCTCTCTCTCTCTGCCTGCTTATCCTGCTAGCTACCCAAACAGGCATGCTGCCAATCAGCTGCTGATCATGCGCTTTCACCCACTGAGTAAAACCTGAATACCAACAGAATATTAAATAAAATATCACTGCTGTTCCAGTAAATGAGCAGGTAGTAGCACCGTTAAAATAGCAATCCGCCAAAGTCAGAGCTCACCTGACTCTTAAAGGGAATGATGAGCAGGAGACACATTAACAACTGCCTAATTTACATTATGACAAAAAAAACATTTAAAATCGACAGCGACAGTATACCTCTGTTATCACCTTCATTATGTAATTAACGTTCAGTAATCCCGCCCCCTGCACTAACAGCCAATCAGCCGCCGCGGAGGAGCCGCGAGGAACGAGTTTCACTCAGCAGTCACATGACCACTGCATGCACAGCTGCATGACTCACTGCATGAGAGAGTGTGTGATCAGGAACCTGATCCACCACAGAGCTTCACAGAGCTTCACAGAGCTTCTACTAAAGATCCAGAGCTTTCTCAGAGTGGACCTGTCTGATGCTGCACTGTGGTATTAACTGGGTAAACTGGGTGGAGGGCTGAGGTGTGCTAGTGATCTGGT
Organism: Astyanax mexicanus; assembly: GCF_023375975.1. Lineage (NCBI taxonomy): Eukaryota > Metazoa > Chordata > Actinopteri > Characiformes > Acestrorhamphidae > Astyanax > Astyanax mexicanus. Next base: position 123,117,840 of record NC_064408.1, read on the forward strand.
TTGGGTGTTTCTGCGCTGATCTCAGAGACTTTATGGACAAAAGTTGGTGGACACCTGCGTATCTATAGTTTCTCCTAAAATTATGGATAATTGAGCAATAATACTGAGTCTATTTCTGCACTTTGCTTCTATGGGATCCAGCGGCTCCCGGTAGAGTGTATAATGACGTTGCATTTGGTTTGTATTTGGCTTGTAAGCGCTACATCGATGCTAGGTTACCTGTATGTGACGGAGTAATATATGGAGAATACATGGAGAGCTTTGGTTACAGAACGTGCATTATCGGCTGATAACGTCACTCAAAAAAATACCTCTTCGCCAATCACATTGCAGGGCCGGAACTAACGATGGTATAATGGATATTAATACTGTATGGGTGATTATTACGTTTCAGCAGCAACAATTTATTTAACCCTAATCGATGCAGGGAGTAGCTTCTCATTTTTTTAACAGCTATGTGGAAATAAATGCTTTAAAAGCATATAAATGACAGGGATTAGGTAATTAGCCTTTTAAATTAGGTAGTTAGTGGGGTAAAATGAAAAATAAATTACTTGCTGCAATTAAAAAATAAATAAATTGCTAACTGCAATTAAACAAGGAGATAAGAAGTAAACTAAGTAATTTAAAACATTTCTCATTTCCTGCAAATAAATGCTCTAAATTACAATATATTTTGGGGGGGATTTGGGAGAAATGTTGTCTGTAGTTTATAGAATAAAACAACAATGTTCCTTTTATTCAAACATACACCTATAAATAGCAAAATTTAAAGTGGACTTCATTCATAATTTTTTTTCCTGAGCTGTAGGTCAAAGTTTTTAAAACGACCAAACAAAATGATGATATTAAACATGTGAAGCAAAAAAAATAATAAAAATTGTGTGAACTCTATGTTGGGAAGGGGTGTCCACTAACTTTTGGGTATACTGCGTCTCATCACACAAAGATGCTCTTAAAGGTTGATTATAATACTAATTAGCCTTAATTGGCTTTAATTAGTTACAAGTTTAACGGACCTGTAAGGATGCTGATGTTCAGTTAGAGTGTTTCTGATTGGTCGGTACTGTATCTCTGTGTAGGAGGAGGATTTGAACTGTTTACGGGAGCGCTGGTCCGACGCCCTCATCAAACGCCGCGAGTATCTGGACGAACAGATCAAGAAGATCATCAATAAATCAGGTACATCTTCACTTTCTGCTCTACTGTAAACCCTGATATATATTTATTTAAATTTAACTTTAGTAGTAACAGCAGTAACTCTAGTGAACCCTCCTGTTATGTTTATTTGTCAGAAACAGCAATGGTGTTCCCAAGTCAATTTGATCCGGTGCATGTTTAATTATCCAAAAGATGCCAAAAACAAACAAAAAAAATAAAAAAAATCCTAACAAGCAGTGTGGATATTTCATTAATAACTCCATTGCTAATTATTCTAATTGTAATTTTCTAATTTAATGTAATGGTGTTCCTTACTTCTAACAGGTAATGTTTCAATTAGAATAATTTACTTGTTTCTTAAATAATATGTTTTACCTTTTTTTAATGTTTCACTGCTTTATTATTTTTGAAAGACCAACATATAAAACACAATATTTTTCTTTAACATTGTAACATAACATTGCAATTGTGTTTTAGTTTTTGCAGGGGGTGATTGTTGCAAATATGTGAAATAAACCATTTTCATATTATATGTTGATTACACTGATTAAGGCAAGCAGAAGAAGTTTCATACTGAAAAAATACTTTTAACTATTTTTCCTAGATCTTCAAACTTTACAACGGGTCAATTTGACCTGGAACATAACAGGAGAGTTAATTGGGGGCCAAGCATTAGGAAGTTGGGAGAACATTTTTTTAAATATATGTTTTAAATGTAATATTTGACTCTACATATAAAAAATGTATCGCAAATAAAAACCATATGATATATCAAAAAATCGATATAGTGTCCCACACCTAGCTATTACACACAATTGTGATGATGTTTGCTGTGTTGTCTCTGTGTGTGTGTGTGTGTGTGTGTGTGTGTAGAGAAGTCAGAGGAGGATGTGGAGAGGGAGGCGCGGTTAGTAGAGCAGTGGGTGGGGCTTACGGAGGAGAGAAACGCAGTGCTGGTTCCAGCGCCGGGCAGCGGCATCCCCGGAGCTCCAGCACAGTGGTAAGAAAACCTTAAAACTGATCTGAGAAAATGTTCATCATATGTATTAAAGCTACACATGAAGAAGTAGTGTGTAACGGGTGTGTAACACTGCAACATTACAGACGTCTCAGCATGTAGAGAGTTATTTGTAGAGGTTCCTAATGTTCCTCCATTGATAATCCATCCCATAATAGCTCCAATATTCTCTGTACACAGTTCCTGCAGATTGTGCAGTAGGGGTATAGGAGTGTTAATAGAGCGTCCAATAAAAATACATCCCACACTTTTTCTATAATCAGGAACAGATCAGGAGATGCAGCTCCACGGGTTTGCAATTGGAATCATCTACCACTCCTCCAGAGATGTTAGAGAAAGGAGGAGGAGGAAAGAAGGAGGGGGAAAGGTGAAGTGGAGAAGTAGAAAAGGAGGAGAAGAGAGGAAAAGTAGAAAAGGAGGAGAAAAGAGGAAAAGTAGGAAGGAGGAGAACAGAGGAAAAGTAGGAAAGTAAGAGAAGAGACGAAAAGTAGAAAAGGAGGAGAAAAGAGGAAAAGTAGGAAAGTAAGAGAAGAGAGGAAAAGTAGGAAAGGAGGAGAAGAGGACTAGGAGAGGAGGAGTAGGAAAGATAGAGAAGGAGAGGAAAAGGAGGAGAGGAGAAGATGTAGGAAAGACGGAGGAGGGGAGGAGGAGTAGGAAAAGAAATAGAGAGGAGAAGTAGGAAAGGAGGAGGAGAGGAGGAGTAAGGAATGTGGAAAAGGAGAGGAGTAGGAGAGAAGAAGTAGGAAAGGAGGAGAGGAGAAGTAGGAAAGGAGGAGGAGGAGAGGAGAAGTAGGAAAGACAAAGGGGGAGAAGAAGAGACATAGGAAAGGAGGAGAAGAGGAGTAGGAAAAGAGATGGAGGAAAGGAGGAGGAGAAGATGGAGGAGGGAATGAGGAGTAGGAGCAGTGGAGGAGGAGGAAAAGAGGATTAAAAAAAAGGAAAGGAGAAGAATAGGGCTGTCCCTAACGATTATTTTTTAAACGATTAATCTAACGATTATTTTTTTCGATTAGTCGACTAATCTATTCATTGAGAAACATATTTAAATAATTATTATTTTACGTTTTAAAGCAAACGATAAATTACTATATTTATATATAATAACAACAACAACAACAACAACAACAACACAAGCCTACTAAACCAAACCCCACACTTATAATCACTTACATGTACAGCACGTTGTTTAGATCTATAACGCTAAAAATGGATAAGCTCCCATACACCACAACCGTGTGTTGCACTGTTTTCTGTGACCGCTAGATTTTGTGACCACGGGCAAGTAGTTCTCAGCAGACCGGTGCACTGGCCGATTCGAAACGTGTTCGTTTCTAATGTTTACCCCGACTGGCCAAAACGGTTCAGTTTAGGGCTGAGGGTAAGGTGTAGGTATAGAAAGCTTCCGTTTTGCCAATGAACGCTCATAACCGTGAGCACTGGTCACAAAATTCCGACGGTGACAGAAAACGGTGTGACACCGCAGCGCCGACGGCGCTAGCTAAAATAACTTAAGGCAGCTAGCTTAGCTAAACACCTGAACTTATGAATAATGCTACTGTTTCTGGAAACTGCGAAATGCCATGCACAAGTATAAACCAAAAATGTATAATTTCTGCCTGTGGCAGGTTTAAAACCTTTGGTAGACAGCCTTAAGTCTTTTTAAGGACACCCGCGGAGACCCTGATGTAAACGGTAACTTACTGTGTGACCCTGTTGACATAGTGCTCCTGGATGTTTGCGCTTCAAGTGCTCCTTTTGCACGTATGGCAGAGGACCACATTGTTGCCCTTTTGCGTGAAATGCTCCCAAACTTTAGATGCCCGCTGGCGTTTTTTTGTAGCTGGAGATTGCTCTCCGGAGTCCAAGCTCTCTAGAGCTTAGATTCTCTGCCCGAACCCGACATGACCCGAGGCCCGCCCGTAAATCCGACCCGGGCTCCAGAAAATAGTCCGAGATGTAGGCGTCTGTTTTTTAATTATATTTTTATTTTAAAAAAAAATAACGAAAACTGAAAGTGAAACTAAACTAATTTATTTATAAGCGCTGTTTTCACTACCGCAGTTCTACAGCGGGGGTGTTGTGCCGATTCTGTCCGCGAAGCGGGAGTCAGATTCAGCAGAGAGTCGGATTCGGCACAAACGCGGCGGCACCTCGCGGTCCGCGGTGTCAGTTGTAAGCGCTCGCGCTAGCCGCAAAATACGGCAGAAAACACTGAGGGAGCTGCAGAATTATGAATGGGACTAGAATATGAGCACGAGGAGATCAAAGAGAACCTTCACCTGTGAGTAGAACAAGCAAATCTCTCTCTCTCTCTCTCTCTCTCTCTCTCTCTCTCTCTCGCACGTGAACTCCTCCGCGTTTGACTTGCAGAACTGTGTTTAGCTGTTCTTAAAAATCATTTTAATTAAATAATAGTTCTATGCTTCTATGTTACCGTGTTAATTAACATAATTCTGATCACATTTCGCTCATTAAAACAGCCCGAAAACAGCCAGTTGGAATTTTTGGGCCCGATCTAACCTCTAATGCTCTCCACAGGCGCCGCCATGTTTACGACGCGCCGACGCACGTTATGCAAATCGATGTATTTTTGTAATCGATGACGTCGATTATGTCGATGCGTCGCCCCAGCCCTAGAGAAGAATGAAAGGTAGAGGAGGAGAGGAGGAGTAGGAAAGAAGGAGGAGGATAAAAGGAGTAGGAAAGAAGGAACAGGAGAGGAGTAAGAAAGGTCGAGAAGGAGAGGAAAGGTAGCAGAGGAGGAGAGGAGGAGTAGAAAATGAGGAGGATTAGGATTGGGGTAGTTGGAAATGAGAAAGAAGAGGAGTAGGAAATAAAGATTAAGAAAAAAAGTATCTGGATGCAGCCGCTGTATCTTTATGAGTATATTTTTCGTATATCTTTGTAACTCCAGGCTGTGACTGAGTTTGTTACTGTGATATTGTAGGACGCCCTCTGCTGGAATGGAGGCTCATATCCCTGTTCTGTTTCTGGATCTTAATGGTGAGTGCTGAATGATGTAGTTTTTTAATCAGCTTTAGATCATGTATTAATTAATGTTTATATTTTAATGTGTAGACTGATCATTAATCAGGTATCTGATTTGTGTTCCAGCTGATAATCTAACAGTGAGTGAACAGCTGACCGGTCCTCACGCTGCAGGAATTAACTCTATACTGCCCAAAGAGCACGGCAGCCAGTTCTTCTACCTGCCCATCATCAGACACAGTGATGACGAGGTACAGCACACACACACACACACACACACTCACAAACACACACACACACCCTGACCACATCATATACCTCAGTAGCTGCATCTCTTCTTCATTAAAAATAGCCACTTAACCCTCTATAGCATGAATACATTTTTAAAAAATCTTTTAAAAGCTTGGCAGTGTCATATACCGTATTTTTCGCACTAGAAGGCGCACTTAATTATAAGGCGCATTATGTGACACTAGTAAGGAACAGGGGTGTCACCATGTTTTCCTTTTAATTTTCGAATTCAGCAGGTCTCAACGCTGGGTGGTGAGACCTGTAAACTAAGCTAAGTTAAATAAACAAAACTGTAATTGTTAAAAAAATATATATATATATATTTCAAAGTCAAACGAGTGCTAGATGTTAATCTACACAGATTTATCTCCTGAAAACCTGTTTTCTTGTTTATTTGGGTGAGTAAAGCGCTTCTGTTTATTTACAGTAAGCTTAGATTTCCAGATTTTACACTAAGGCTAGTTGAGATTAGCGGCTAATGCTGCCCGACAGCGATACACTGAGGAACCCTGAGTTTTCCAGTAAGCCAGGGTGAGATAAGCTAGCAGTTCGTCCCAAGTAGCTTGTTTTAATACAGTAACATGCAGACTACAGTCCAATGATACTCACCACTGAACGGTGAAAGAGCGAGCTCTTAATGCGTAAGCAGCTAATGCTCATGCTGCTCCAGCAGTGCTACTCGGGGTTAGCAGCAGGCTACAGTTCAATGATACTCACGTCTAAACGGCGAAAAAGCTAGCCGTTAGCTATTGCTCGGCTAATGCTAATGCTGCTCCAGTCTGGGTGCTGGAGAACTAAACTGAAACTCCTGTATAACTCTGTACTTCAGCAGAGTGACTTTACTGCTCCTTAATACCTGACTGATAGAATTCATACATAAGGAGCACCGGATTATAAGCAGCACTGATGATTTAAAGTGCACCTTATAGTTCGAAATGTATTATTTTTTGTTTACTACTTAATTTGAACACACAAACTGTCTTTTACACTGTGTCCAGTGGACCAGTAAAAAGTCTTCAAAATGACATGAATTAAACTCTTTTTACATTGATTTTAAAGTTGAAAATTACATAGGTTTGTTTCTCTCCTGTAAAGTTGCCGTTTTTGGAGCGACAGTATAGCCTATAGTCTACAGTTTTGTGTATCTAGATATAGTCTATATACACAAAACATGGTAACTTGCTCTTACAGCCTACAACACTAAGAACAGGCTACAGTTTACTATTATATAACACTTACAGTATATAAACCCCAAGAGAAGCAGCAGCAGCCTGTGGAGAATGACTACACACTGATGTTGAGTGAGAGGTGGGAGGACACGCCCCCTCCCAATATGCAAATAACGTGAACAACATCATGTGAAATTTGCTAAGTAGACCCTGTTTAACTATAGAGTCAAACTGAGCATGTGCAGTACTGCACATTGAGTAGTTCTCTTGGCCCTGAACTAGGCTTTAACTATAATTTGTAAATTTGATATAAAAATTAAAGTTGACTTAAAAATCACATTAAGTTGTTGATTTTTCTGCAGGTAAGTGCGACCTGTTCCTGGGATTCCTCCATCCACGACTCCATCTACCTGAACCGCGTGACGGCCCCCACCGAGCGCATCTACCTGATCATTAAAGCCACGGTGCAGCTCAGCCACCCCGCCTCCATGGAGCTCGTCCTGCGCAAGAGAATCGCCGTCAACATCTACAACAAACAGGTCAGTAGATACAGTTACAGGATGTTTCCTATAAAAGTATAAGTATAAGTATAGTAGTTTGGTGATGTGAGGCTTAGTTGGCTTACAGGGGTTGGACAATGAAACTGAAACACCTGTCATCATTTTAGTGTGGGAGGTTTAATGCACATTATTGCACCAGTAAGAGCAGAGTGTGAAGGTTCAATTAGCAGGGTAAGAGCACAGTTCTGCTCTAAATATTGCAATGCACACAACATTATGGGTGACATACCAGAGTTCAAAAGAGGACAAATTGTTGGTGCACGTCTTGCTGGAGCATCTGTGACCAAGACAGCAAGTCTTTGTGATGCATCAAGAGTCACGGTATCCAGGGTAATGTCAGCATACCACCAAGAAGGACCAACCACATCCAACAGGATTAACTGTGGACGCTGTAAGAGGAAGCTGTCTGAAAGGGATGTTCGGGTGCTAACCCGGATTGTATCCAAAAAAACATAAAACCACGGCTGATCAAATCACGGCAGAATTCAATGTGCACCTCAACTCTCCTGTTTCCACCAGAACTGTCCGTCGAGAAAATAAATCACCACAGGATTCACTCCTTCATTAACATTAATAACAATAAATAAACTAATGTTAGCTGGATTAGTGAGATATTAGAGAGATACGGTACTCTGTCCACTCCATTAAAAAAAAAAAAGATATGTTATAGTAACTATTATTTTCTTAGACAAACAATCATTTCAGTGAGGTTTTAACTTGGAAAAAAAAGTAGGAAAAAAGTAAAACAAAAAAATACACACATGGATTGTACAATCTCCAGAAAATAACATTCAGTCTGTGTGAATGTTTCCTATAATATAGTTTATATTTTTTTGTTTAGTAAAGGTTAAACTATTAAATTGTACTGCAAAACTGGTTTTTGGGTCTAAATGTTTAGCTGTCCTCATCAATAGGAAGTGCAATTGGAGGCTTACAAAAAGTAACGGTGACTAATCAAACAAATAATCGTCTCAAACATGCAGGTGGAGTAAATATCGCAAGTCTGAGTGTACAGTGTGTGTGTGTGTTCCTGCAGAGCTTCACGCAGAGTCTGAAGAGGAGGATGTCTCTGAAGAACGTTCTGCACTCCTGTGGGGTCACTTACGAAATCGTCTCCAACATACCGAAGGTACACAACACATCCCCCTGACCTGAGTGTGTTTAATCTGATTAAATAAAAAACAATAGGATTAAATACGTGCTTTTTCTTCCTGCAGGCGTCGGAGGAGCCGGAGGAGAGGGAGACGCTGGCGTTGATGGCGGCTCGAGGGGAGGTGGAGGAGACGCAGGACGGAGAGACTTACATCGAGAAATACACCAGAGGAGTTCTAGAGGTGGCAAATATCCTGTGCCTCGAGAGACTGCGGCAGGTACTGCACACACACACTAACAAACACACACACACACATTTAACACTATTTAGGCCTACAATTAAAATACATAATTAAAAGACCCAAATATTTTTAAATGCATACATCATCCAACAGCAGTACATGAACATGCCAGCATCAGTTCATAATAAACAGGTACAAAAGGGTGTGTTCTTTTTTTCACACACACACACTCGCATTCACCTTCAGAGTCTCATAGGAATGATATTATTATAAACGATATTATATATACACACCAGCAGACCTCTTATTCTTTTCTTCTGAAGAGACTTCTGAAACTGAGACTCAGTCCTTAATCATGTTAATCTAAAGAGCTAAAGGCTAAAGCTGCTGTTTCCATGTGGGTCAGCCAGACGTCTTCCTGTAGCAGCTTTCTCCAGTTTATAACAGTCTTTTGAAGGTGTAGGAAAACTCACTGCTCTCTAGATTTAAATAAATTCTAGATTCCAGTAAATAAATTCTAGAAAGGTAATTTCTCTAAATTATTTTTGGAAAGTCTCATCTTTTGCATGTGTGTGTGTTTGTGTGTGTGTGTGTGTGTGTGTGTGTGTGTGTGTGTGTGTGTTTAACAGGCGGTGACGGTGAAAGAAGCTATTTCTGCTAAAAGTAAACACATCCGGAGAAGCCTGAGCACCCCCAACGTCCAGCACGTACGATACACTACACTTCCTACACACGGGGAGGGGGGTGAACGGAGTGATGCTTAGATACAAAGATGGATTGATGGATGGATGGATGGATATAAGGAGTGATGCTTTGATACAAAGATTGATGTAGACAGGGATGGATGGATGGATGGATGGAGTAATGCTTAGATGCAAAGATGGATGGATGGATGTAGGCAGGGATGGATGGATGGACTGATGGATGGATATAAGGAGTGATGCTTTGATACAAAGATTGATGTAGACAGGGATGGATGGATGGATGGATGGATGGATGGAGTAATGCTTAGATGCAAAGATGGATGGATGGATGTAGGCAGGGATGGATGGATGGACTGATGGATGGATATAAGGAGTGATGCTTAGATGCAAAGATTGATGTAGACAGGGATGTATGGATGGATGGCTGGAGTAATGCTTAGATGCAAAGATGGATGGATGGATAGATGTGGGCAGGGATGGATGGATGGATGTAAAGAGTGATGCTTTCATACAAAAATTGATGTAGGCAGGTATGGATGGATGGATGGATGTAAGGAGTGATGGATAGACAGATGGATGTAGGCAGGGATGGATGGATGGATAGATATAAGGAGTGATGCTTACATACAAAGATAGATGGATGGAGGGATGGATGGATGAAAGGAGTGATGCTTTGATGCAAAGATTGATTGACAGGTGTGTGTTTGTGTTACAGACGTCGTGCTGTAAGTCGGATGGGACAGGCTGTGAGGATGAAGATCTGAAGGTGAGTGATGTTATTTGGATGTCCTGCAGCTGGGGGTGTGTCTCTGAGAGTGTCCTGCTGCTGGGGGCGTGTATCTAAGAGCGTCCTGCAGCTGGGGGCGTGTCTCTGAGAGTGTCCTGCTTCTGGGGGCGTATCTCTGACAGTGTCCTGCAGCTGGGGGCATGTCTCTGAGAGCGTCCTGCAGCTGGGGGCGTGTATCTAAGAGCGTCCTGCTGCTGGAGGCGTGTCTCTGAGAGTGTCCTGCAGCTGGAGGCGTGTCTCTGAGAGTGTCCTGCAGCTGGGGGCGTGTCTCTGAGAGTGTCCTGCTGCTGGGGGCGTGTCTCTGAGAGTGTCCTGCTTCTGGGGGCGTATCTCTGACAGTGTCCTGCAGCTGGGGGCATGTCTCTGAGAGCGTCCTGCAGCTGGGGGCGTGTATCTAAGAGCGTCCTGCTGCTGGAGGCGTGTCTCTGGGAGTGTCCTGCAGCTGGGGGCATGTCTCTGAGATCATCCTGCAGCTGGAGGCGTGTCTCTGAGAGTGTCCTGCAGCTGGAGGCGTGTCTCTGAGAGTGTCCTGCAGCTGGGGGCGTGTCTCTGAGAGTGTCCTGCAGCTGGGGGCGTATCTCTGACAGTGTCCTGCAGCTGGAGGCGTGTCTCTGAGGGCTCTGGTTGCAGATGTGTTTCAGCTGTGTGTGGTTGTGTGTGCAGGGTCAGTGTGAGGTCCAGCAGGAGGTTCCAGACTCTCCGTTCCACGAGGCTTTTGCTGCAGCTCCGGGGAAAGACACGCCAATCAAAAACAAGGAAAATCACGGTAACTCCACCCACCCTGCAGGTCTGCTCCTCCCACCACTGCTCTACAGGCTTTAGTGCAGAAACACTGAAAGTTCAGGTCAATAAGTTTCCAGGACCAGAAACACTGGGCTGCACAGGACCTCGATTATTGCGTTGTTGAGCAACCTATACCAACTGTTAATGATTTTTGTGGAGAAAACAACTAAAATTATGGAGTTCAGAGGCGTTGTACCAATTATATGCTTATATTAACAAAGGCACTAGTTTGTTCTACTGTCAGTTGCTTAGTAACATAGGGTTCGCAATGCATTATGGTCCACATTCAGCTCATAGAGTTCACTGGAAACTACCAGTGCATTTTGGGGAAGTTTCTAGTCAAAATCACACTCAGATACTTTAAACAAACCTTAATTAGGGAGTAATTTTGGTCTCAGCCTTTTGTTTGCAGTACTTGCAATTATATTATAATTATTTCTAGATTTTCAGCAGCATCTACAACTCTATAAACAGAATGTAATTGCAATTGCATTTTAATTACACCCAGTAGCTACACAAACAACTCCTTAAACAGATTTTAGTAGCAATTACATATGGAAAAAAAACTAATTGCAATTTTAAAAACAATAAAATTAAAATAAAGAGTTGTCAATAAAAAATATTGTAATTGCAATTACATTATGATTACACCCAGCAGAAACACCAAGACTTGTAACTGAAGAATGTAATTGAAATTAAATGATTACACCTGTCAGCTGCTTCTAGAATTCCCTAAAACAGACTGTAATTGTAATTACATTACAAAAACACCCAGTAGAAACACAAATAACAGCGTTAAACAGACTTTAATTGCAATTACTTTATAATTACATGTGGGGACTGCGTTTAAACTTCTCTAAAACAGGCTGTAATTGTAATTACATTACAAATGTGCTCAGTAGAATCACCTAGAACATCCTAAAACAGACTTTAATTGCAATTATATTACAAATACACCCTGTAGAAACGCATATAACTCCTTAAACAGACTTTGTAATTGCAATTATGTTATAATTACACCTAGATTTCCTGAAAACAGAATGTAATTTTAATAAAGAATAATAAAATGATAAACCAAAAGTAATGGGAAAGCAGTTTGTAGTTTTGTAGTTGTACCTGAGGGGGCGGATTGGGAACACCCACACCTGTATAAGTTCTCAGGTGTTATCTTGTGAGTGAGGTGGAGTGGACAGTAGAGTAGTTGGTGTAAATAATGATGTATCTTCTGGCTAGAATGTGTAATTTTGGAGTGAAAAGATGAATACTTTGCGCGTCTCTGAATACTTCTGTGTGTGTGTGTGTGTGTGTGTGTGTGTGTGTGTGTGTGTGTGTGTGTAGGGTGTGTTCCAGAGAGCCCCACCTTCTTCAGCTCCAGCCCGTTTAAAGCCCTCTCCCCCCAGCCGCCCAAATTCCTCAAGTCCCTGATGCCGGTGAGGGAGGAGAGCAAAGCCAAGCGCTCGCTGGAGGCACGCCCCCTGCTGGGACAGGAGGTACATAACACACACACACATATCTACACACACACACACACACACACACACACACATATTCATCTACACACACATATTCATCCTCGTTCATCATCCTTCTTAAACATTCCACTGGGCCCATTCTGCATACTCCATCATACATCATTCCACCAATCACAAAGCTCCCATCACCCCCCAGCCAATCAGCTGATTGCTGAACTGATCCATGTAGCACTAATTCTTACGCAGACACACCAGACACCATAAAACTGAATGTAATTATAATTACATTACAGGTAAACCTGGTATCTACACCTAGAACTCTGTAAAACTGAATATAATTGTAATTAAATTGCAAGTAAACTTGATAACTACACCCAGAATTCCCTAAAACAGAGTGTAATTCTTATTATATTACAAGTATACCTGGCAGCTACACCAGGAACTGAGTAAAATTGAATGTAATTCCAATTACATTACACATACACCTGGTATCTACATCTAGAACTTTGTAAAACTGAATGTAATTGTAATTACATTACAAGTACACCTGGTATCTACACCTACAACTCCGTAAAACTGAATGTAATTGTGATTACATTACAAGTAAACTTGGTAACTGCACCAAGAACACCCTAAAATTTAATGTAATTCCAATAACATTACACTTACAAATACTGCTCTACAACACAAATGTAATTGTAAGTACTTTTTAAGTACACATGGCAGCTGCATCTAGAATTCTCTAAAACTGAGTTTAATTGTAATTACAGTACAAGCACAACTGGTATCTACACCTACAACTCTGTAAAACTGAATGTAATTAAAACTACATTGTAATTACACCCAGCAGAAACACCATAATCTCCTTAAAGTGCAGTGCAATTGCAATTACATTGTAATTACACACAGAAGTTGCATCTACAACTCCCTAAAACAGATGAGCCTGTAATGGTGTAAAGTTTTAAGGTGACTCTTATTTTGGAATTGAATCAGGAGCATCTGCATGCATAAACCCAGGCAGACTCACCCCTAACCCCGCCCCCAGCCTCCCAACTACCAACTGCACCTGCCTGAATGCGCTGTTCTGCATGCCGTGTGTGTGTGTGTGTTTGCAGAGCATGCGCTGGTTAGTGGAAGGCTCTGTGTTGCCCCGCCCCCGGGCACGGAGTGAAGGCCACAGCAGCATCGCAAACCACACCCCCCTCAGGGTCACACCAACACACACTGCTGTAAGTGGTACACACACTGAAACACACTACACACTGATTACTTATGATGTCACAACCATGAACATACGATGGCCCAATCATTCTACACTATCAGTTTAGCTCCGCCCACTCAGCGTGCACGAGTTTAACTCCACCTATTCAGCCTACAAGATTTCAACTCCACCTATTCATTCAGCCTACAGCAGTTTTGCCCCACCCATTCATTCAGCCTACAGCAGTTTTGCCCCACCCATTCATTCAGCCTACAGCAGTTTAAACCCCGCCCATTCATTCAGCCCAACAGCAGTTTAGCTCCGCCCATTAATTTAGCCTACAGCAGTTTGGCTCCACCCATTCATTCAGCCTACATCAGTTTAGCTCCGCCCATTCATTCAGCCTACAGCAGTTTAGCTCCGCCCATTCATTTAACCTACAACTGTTTAGCCCCGCCCATTCATTCAGCCTACAGCAGTTTAAACCCCACCCATTCAGTCAGGTACAGCAGTTTAGCTCCGCCTATTCATTCAGCCTACAGCAGTTTAGCTCCACCCATTCATTCAGCCTACAGCAGTTTAGCTCCGCCCATTCATTCAGCCTACAGCAGTTTAGCTCCACCCATTATTTCAGCCTACAGCAGTTTAGCCCCACCCATTCATCCAGCCTATATCAGTTTAGCTCCACCCATTATTTCAGCCTATATCAGTTTAGCTCCCCCCATTCATTCAGCCTACAGCAGTTTAGCTCCACCCGTTCTTTAAACCTACGGAAGTTTAGCTCCGCCCATTCGTTAAGGCCACAGCAGTTTACCATAACCCATTCAGTCAGCCTACAGCAGTTTAGCTCCACCCATTCAGTCAGCCTACAGCAGTTTAGCTCCACCCATTCTTTAAACCTATGGCAGTTTAACTCCACCCATTCACTCAGCCTACAGCTGTTTAAACCCCACCCATTCATTCAGGCTATAGCAGTTGAGCCACTCTCATTCATTTCACAGCTGTTAAGCCCCTCCCATTTTCTGTTTGAACACCAGTATTGATTTTTTTACAGTAATATTACTCTCAGATTTTTCAGATTGAGTCTTCAGACTGGAAACTCCGCCCAAAAAGGGGAGGAGCCTTCATCTTTATGACATCACATTCTCCATTACATCATCAGCACCATTTCAGTCCTAACTCATCCTCACAGTGTTACTGCATGCACTGATACCCTACATAACTAATAACCCCATATCTATTATTATATAATATTAATAATAACTGAATTATTACAGTAAAATCAGTGCAGTTCATTATTTATTTATTTATTTATTATTATTTTTTTTTTTTTCTTAATCCTTTATTTTACCAGGCAAATCATTAAGAACAACTTCTTATTTACAATGGCAGCCTGGCAAGAGGCAAATTCAACACACAAACAACACAGCGTAGAGAAAAAAAAAAAAAAACATTTATAAGGTGACTGAATCTAGGAATTTCAGAGCAGCAGAGTTTCACTGGAGTTCATATAATTTATCATTTGTGTCTCAACATGTATTACTGTTCATTCCATAATTCCAGTAATAAAAATGTAAATAGATGAAAATTCAAATATTATAATGAAAATAGAAACATTGTTTAATATTATACATAAATAAAATCTAAATAAAATAAAAACAATATCTTGTATGAGGCCAAATACACCCTTTGATAGCTTTTAATTTCAGAACAATGACTGAACAGGTCTCCCATCACTTTTGTCCATTCATTTAATGTAATGAAATCTTAAGATTAAGATTTAGAATTACCACACTGGTCAAACTGTAAAGGTAATGGAGAGTATAAGGGATTAAAAACAGTTTTCTCATGTAAGCAATGAATTCCTGTTGTATCGAACTTGATTTTTAGTTTTAATATGCAGCATCTTATTTAATTAAGTTTTTAAATAATTGGTTAAAAGGTAAAATAAACACTTTCCAGTTTTCACTAAGGATTTTTAAGGAATGCTATAATGCATTTTGCATGTCGCACTTATTTGCATTCATTTTTTAATTTTATTTACCATTTTTAAAAAATGCCACCATGCATATTTCATGTTTTGCATGTTGCATTTATTATTTGCAGTGACTTTTATATAATTAAAACGTTACTGTACCCTTGAGGTAAAACAAAAATGTTAAGTAAGTATAATATATACAATCAAAAGTTTGGACACAGCTTAAATCCAGTGTTTTTTCTTTGTTGTAAAAAATTCTGCATAGTAGATTGATATTAAATCATCAAAACTATGAAGTTTAAAATATAAAAACAAGCGAACAATGTACGATTTAATTAAGAAAAATAAATAAATAATTAAAAATAAAAGGATGTGCAAACAGGATAAAACGTAGAGCAATAAAACAAAGAGGTAAATATGTAGAACAATAAAATATAAACACAGCTAAAAAAAATAAAGGACTAAAATAACCACAATTATAAAAAGGTAAATGAAGTACAATTAATAAAATAAAAGGGCTAAATGGTAAAACATAAAATTAGATAAATAAAAAGACAAACTAACTAAAATAAATAACAAGGTAAAAGAAAAACAGTTACAGGCTGTCTGAAGGTGGTTAGATATTGAAAGTTTAAAATGATTTAGTGATATTAAAACTTTAATATTTAAATATTTAAGGATTTAAATGGATAAAGCATATTTTAATTTTCATCTTGTAAAAACCCCTCAAAACTCTTCTGTATCTGGGTGGTTAAAATTTTGAATGGCTTTTATTTTTTACCAGCAAGTATACCTACACTGTACTATACTGTTTCTGCCACATGCTTATCTATCTAACTCAGAATTGCTCTTATGTTTGGCCACCTGTGATTGGTCAGGATTCGGAGGAGGAGGAGCCTGAGCCGCACCCTGAAGCACTGGATCATCCTCGCCTGGGCTCTCTTCCGAACTTCCAGCCGTACGTTCCTGAAGACTTCGCCAACTTCGAGGTGTACAACGCCAGCCTGGAGACCCAAGAGCCCTCCTCCCTCTGTGGGGGCGTGGCCTCTTGTCCAGGTAACAAGGGGGCGGAGAAAGAGGTGTCCCGTAGCCCCACCTCCAGCAGCTGCACCAGTGGCTACTTCTCTCACAGCGCCTCCAACGCCACGCTGTCGGACGCTCCGTTCGCAGGCAGCGACAGCTCCGACCAGCTGAGCTCCGGCTCCAGGGACCCGGCGGAGCCGCCACCCAGCAACCACTGCACTGGTGAGAGCGGGCACTGCCAGCCTGGCACGACCCACTCCTCCCAGAACTGCTCGCCCAACCGGTCCAACCAGTGCTGCGTCCTCAGCGTCAGCCAGGAGTTCACCGACTTCAAAGGAGCTGGAGATGGTCTGGGCTTCAGCTTCGATTCTGTTTGGCAGGCGGACCAATCAAACTCCAGTACCGCACCAGCCAACGACCAAGAGCAACCACCGCCACCGTGCCACCTCCACAATGGTAAAGACTCCCCCACCTCATCCTCATCCTCCAGCACCACGCCCACCCACCCTGAAGACCACAGCCCAGAAGATGAAGATCACCTGACCGAGAAGACCGGTAAGACCGCGGGGCCGCCCTGCTCCCCAGCTCCCGAGGACGGGGACGAGGGGGCGCCGACGGTCCAGCTCCCGGACTGGATGGCCCCCGGGGAGCAGGTGTGGGTGGGCCCCCAGAGTGGGACGGTGCACTACGTGGGCGGGGTGGAGTTCGCTCAGGGCATCTGGGTAGGAGTGGAGCTGGACCGCGCTGTAGGTACGAACATGAAGGTCTAACTCAGAGCTGATCAGTGTGGAACAAGGGTATTTAATTTGGATTAATTACCATTTTTTATGAACAATTTATAATGCCATAAAATTACTTTTAAATGTCTTAAATAAAATCACTGTATATCGACACACCAGATCAACACATTTACATTAATGAGCTCTTCCTTTTAAGAAAAATATTATGGGTGCTATTGAGGATTATTGAGGATAATAATATGGTAACGAAATTATCATGACAGCCCTTCTTACTATAGTATTAAATACCTTAAATTCTTATCAAGTTATTTTAATTAAATTAGTATATGTAAAACATTCATGTTTTACAAATTTGTTGGTTAAAATTGAATGCCCTTTAGTTTTTTAGCTGTTTAATGTAGCATTAATCAGCCATTGTCCTAGAGGTCTGCGCGGGACTGTTTTTTTAAACCCGCTCCCGCCCGCTCCCGCGTCTTTTTGTCCCGCTCCCGCCCGCTCCCGCAAAAAAATCACTTCTTTTAATCCCGCTCCCGCCCGCCACATACACATTCCCGCCGCTCCCGTCCCGCAGTCCTAATATGAATTGAATTAATTACATTTAGTGCTTCAAATTTACATATGTATTTATTAAAACAGCAATTCAGTTCGCAGTCCAAACACATGCCATCAGGTGCATCAAGAATCCTAGAAGTGGATTAGAAGTGGATCTATATTATATAAAATAATAAATGTAAAAATATATAAAATTAAATTCAATTAGTTTAATTAATATTTGTATTATTATTATTATTATTAATAATAATAATAATAATAATAACAATAATAATAATAATAACAATAACAATGTTATTGTTATTGTTATTATTATTATTATTGTTATTATTATTATTATTATTATTATTATTATTATTTTGCACCAGTATAGTAAATGTCGTCCTTTAAATTACACCCCCCCCCCCCCCCCTCCTCTGCACACGCCTGCTGGAGATGCTGAAAATGTGTGTGTGTGTGTCCATCCTCCGAGAGATTTTTCTTGTGTTTTTTTGTTGCTTGCATGGGAATCATAGCGTGATTATTATAATTTTCTTAACTATTTATCAATTTGCGGGAGCGGGACCACATGTTAATGTGGTCCCGCTCCCGCATGGCCTGTATTGATTAAATTACCGCTCCCGCCAATAACAATTCAGTTTTGTCCCGCGCCGCAACATATTCTGACGGGTCCCGCGGGACTCCCGCGGGAGTGCAGACCTCTACATTGTCCTTACAGTTTATTTGCTACATACTACCTAGGCTTAAATAAATTCAGTACTTTTTTCAGTAATTTATATTTAATGATTAAGTTGGCTTGGAAACTATTACTATTATTATTATTATTATTCTATTCATGTTTTAAACGCTTAGCCTCCCATAGCTTTTAGCATAAAAAGGCAGAAATTTGCAGGGTGGTCGGAATTATTTAAGCAAATTACATTGCTTGTGCTTGTTGGAGCGATACATGGCACAGTTTTCGTAAAAGGGCGTTTTTAGTAGTTTGTAGGCCCACTTTTGAGGGGGTAGCTGGATTTCTGTAAAGAGCGGAAACCTTTAGTAAGAAAAATGTCATAAAATATAATTTAAAGAAACAGATTTGCACTGTTTGTTCATTCTCTGTTTGTCTGCTTGTATTCATTAGGTAAACACAACGGCACGGTTCAGGGCCGGGTGTATTTCCGCTGTGCTTCGGGTCACGGTGTGTTCACCAGGCCGGCGTGGCTCAGCAGAGTTCCTCCAGCCGAGGACGTGGATCCATCACCTCCACAGCCTGTTCTGATTTAGAGCTACAATACACTCTCTGATTAACGAGGGAAAGGAGAGGCTAACCCCCCAACCCAACCCCCGGGTTATGGACAGCAGAATTCAGCATCCGGTTTAAAACCGTGGAGAAGGAAATTGGATTCACTGTGTCCTTTATTCTCTCTCTTTCTCTCCATCCTTTTTTCTCTCCATGGACAAATCTGTGTATTTTTAGCTATAGAACTGTTCAAGCATCCTCCTCCTCCTCTTCCTCCTCGAATGTCAAATGCACAGTTGCACAAGATTTTATATCATGTTTCCTATTGATCTAAGATTTATTTACCACTAACACCACAGAATCTTATTAATCACCGTATTTAGCTGATGATAGCGTTCGTTTAGCGAGGCTAAACGGATCAGTCTATTGAAGTTGAGAATGTACTACTGCTATTGAAGATACTTTTTTATTTTTTTGCGTGATTATATTATCAGGTGTTACCAAAGACTTAGCATTTCAGATCTGCTGTTAAAACTGAACTGTTTTCTACTATTTAGTGTGAATGAATGAGTGTGTGTGTGAGAGATAGTGTGTGTATGGAGTGTATGGGACTGATCTTCTTCGCTAAGTGCCATATCTCTGATTTGATGGCCACAGACGCTTCGAGATGTTTGAGATTGTGGTAGATTTTGAGTCTCGAGGAGCTGCTGCTCTGTGTTGCGTTCTGATTGATTGGGTGAATACTGTATCTCTGCAGATCCCGGCTCTCTG
Organism: Astyanax mexicanus; assembly: GCF_023375975.1. Lineage (NCBI taxonomy): Eukaryota > Metazoa > Chordata > Actinopteri > Characiformes > Acestrorhamphidae > Astyanax > Astyanax mexicanus. The sequence goes on from NC_064408.1 coordinate 123,137,594, forward strand.
AGCTGTTCTCTAAACGCTTGCACTGGAGCGACTTGTCCTGGATGCACAGTAAAGTTAGCTTATCGCTAATGCTAACAAGTTTCGCGCCTTTTTTAAACACCAGGTTTTAACGAAGAGATCCAGACTGTGTGCTGAGGGAAATGAAGAAGCTTGGTTCCTCTGGAAGCTGAGGCAGTACGATGCCTGGATGGAGGGGATCACATTATATGTTCTTTTATGAACTGAGGCGTCTTCTTGTTTTCACAAACACAACCTGTGCAGTTATAAATTGCCTGTATATACTGTATAGGGGATATTCCACAGTCTCTATATACTGTTAAGTGAATAGGGCTTAGTCTTTATATGCCGTATAGTGACAACACAATGGTTTCTGTATATTAAGTAGTGGTCTATTCACTATATACAGTATGCAAATGAATTGGCCTATTTGCTATACAGTATATACAAACAATTTTATAGTCACTATACAGCATATAGAAGCAATGCACTATTCCCTATGCAGTATATAGAGTCAGTCCTCTGTTCACTATAGAGTTGTCATGGTCACTATACAGTATATGGAGACAATACTCATATTCATTTTTCGGCATATAGAACATTTGGTCTATTCACTATACAGAATATAAAAGCAATCCTCTATTCACTATAAAGTGTAAAAAGCCCTATTCACTGTACAACATAAAGAGTCTTTGGCCTATTCATTATACAGTATATAGAAAATTTTAGGCCTCTATAAACTGTATAATGACCATGTCATGGTTTCTATGAACCATATATTGAATAGAGCATTGCCTCTAAATGCTGGGTAGTGACTATGGAATAGTTTCTATATACTGTATAGTGAATAGGCCACATGCTCTACAGTTGCAAGAAAAAGTATGTGAAACCTTTGGGATTACTGATCTTCATCTAAGTCACAACAATAGACAAGAGTCTGCTTAAACTAATATCACCCAAAAATTATATGTTTGCATGTTTTTATTGAATACAACATGTTAACATTCACAGTGAGGATGAAGATCAGAACACATTTAATGACCAATTTATGCAGAAGTCCAAGTATAATCCCAAAGGATTCACAGTTTTTCTTACAACTGTATTTACTGAGAAAAGGCCACAAAGTCTAAATAGTGAATAGAGCATTGTCTGTTTATTCTGTTCAGTGACTATGCATTGGTTTCTGTATATTGCCTCTATAGAGCATTGCCTTTATATACTGTATAGTGAGTAGAGCACTGCCCCTTTGTACTATATACTGTATAGTGACTATGTAACCGTTTCTATACATATCATATAGTGAATAGAGCACAAACTCTGTGGAATGGTTTATGTCTTTATATTATATATATAATGTGATCCCCCATTATTCTTGTTACTGAAATATGGTGTGTTTGGCCACTTTGCTGAGATAATTACTGTGCTGACCAGGACCCAAACCCTGTGTATGACCGGCGGGATCATTTTCATCTATCTGAGTCTCTTTCAACTGTGTTAATACTGAAGACTGCATTTCTTTTTCTCTTTTTTTATCAGTGTGTGTGACTAATGAGTAATATTTAGCTAGTGTTTGTGATACTCATGCAAATAAATCAATATATTTTCTAAAAAGGTTGGAAATAATAGATGAACCGGGGGATGGGCCACATCAGGGACTGCGAGAGACACACACTTCTGTTCTGCTTCTGCTGCCTGAATAACTGTGGATATGTTGGAAGTGTATTTTAATGCTGTAATTATGTGTGGAGGAAAAGAGACCCAAGCCCTTACTTTATAAAGAAACCAAGCTGCTCTCCTTCACCAGGAGCTGTATATAAAATGTATTTGAACATATATAAATGTACAGAACTGTATTTATATTGTATCTCTACAAAATGTACAAAAATGGGTACAAAGATGTCCTAGAATACAGAACGTTTACAACATACAAGACTTGCAGTTATTGTGTCAGTGAGTGAATGTGTTTGAGTGAAGTTCTAAATGCAAAAAGAAGTGCAGACATTAATAATAAAGTGCCCAGTGAGTAAGGGAAACTGAAGAAAAAATAATCTATGAATTAAAGGAAAATGTGAACATCTGCGTAACATTTGGAAAAAAAAGTAATTAAGTTAGAACTGTGTGAATAAAAATTAAATCTGTTAACTTAAAAATGCTAATAAGCAATAAAACTAGGATCTTAAACCGAGGTTAAATTTGAGGATAATTTACTCTTACAGGGGTAAATTAGCTTAAAAACATATAGTAGTTAGAAGAATTGCCTGTTTAAAAACATTTTAGCCACAGCAGTTAATAAATGCTAATCTCCATAGAAACTTTTTGTACATTCAGTAGTTAGCTTAGCTAACGCTAAGAGGCTAGCTAATTTAGTCGGTTCCTAACTTTTGACCTAAAAATTAACCTTTAATTAGACTGGTTTAATCTAAAATTGTTTAATCTCATCAATTTAGCCATATATTATAAATGTTTTTCTCAGTTTATTAAACAGTTTAGGAGAAACGGAGATAGTTCACAGCTAACTCTGTTAGCTGCTAACAGGCTAATGTGACAGGAATCTGACAGGAGAGCGTCTCGCGCTGAATCACAGCGCGTATAAAGAGCGCTGCAGTGGTGTGTGTATTAGGGTTCATTTTGACAAAAATGAGTGTAAGTCATAGTCTTGTGACGAAAATGACATTTAGTTTTAGTCATCTGAAAGGTTTTAGTTGACTAATTATCATAAAAACATAGTCGACTGAAACTACAGTCAATTTAGTCACTAAAATGTAAAGGGTGTAAATGTAAATACTTTTTCATCAGTTCTCTTGAATTATTAGCTATACACTTATACGAAGTTAAACATTTATTAACCAGTTGTGTAATATTGTTAATGTTTCAATGTGAAATATATTTATATGTATATGTGATTTAACGTATATTATCATTGTAGGTATGTCACTAAATATTTTTATTTTATTTTTTTTACTAGAAATCAGGTCAAAATTAGATTAATTAAAGCATTTAAAAGGTTAAATAGTTTGAACAGAGCTATAGATGCTAAAACACAGCTTTTAAAGGATCTAGTTTTATCTCCAGCACTAGATTAACCCAGCACACCTACTGTAGCTACATTCTATAAATGAGCTCAAAAACACACCTTCACACACTGTCCTGTAGAGATGCTCTCAGGATGTACTTAAAGACTTCATGGGTTAGAGTGAGAATTCTGATGAGAAAGTGCTGTAAGGAACTTTTTGGTTCATAGATTCACTTATTTTATTGTTATATTTTCGCTACATCTTTTTTTCTAGTGAGTTCTTTCTGACCTGTTCCTGCTGTCAACACTAGCTATGTTTCTCCACTGTTGGATTAAACAGATGATCTGATCTTAATGAGTGAGTTAATGTGTCTCAGTAACATTAACGTTACAGAACATCAGTGGAGTTAAACACACCATCAGATCATGAAATATCATTAACATTAAAGCACTGATCTCTGCATGGAGATCTGTGTGACTCTTGTCTGCAGAAGCTGAAAGATTAGTGGTGTTTTTACCGGAGATAGAGTCGCTCCACGCGGTTTTTACACGTTGTCTTGTTTTTCACGACGTTAAAAAAGAATTATATGGTCTCTCCTCTTTATCTCTGCTGCTGACATTGTCGAGTTAAATTCCAGTCGCGTTCCATACTGCAAAAGAGGCGGGTACTGATTGGTTGACTACCCCGCTTGTCCCGCCTCTTCACCTTCGCTTAAGTACAACCCCTGGCAAAAAGTATGGAATCACCAGTCTTGGATGAGCACTCCTTCAGACATTTCATTCTGTAAAACAAACTCTGATCAAAAACATGATACAATAATAAGGTCATTCCAAAGTGCAACTTGTTGGCTTTCAGGAACACTCAAAGAAATGAAGAAAAAACATTGTGGAAGTCAGTGAATGTTACTTTTATTGACCAACCACAGGGAAAAAAATATGGAATCACTCAATTCTGAGGAAAAAAGTATGGAATCATGAAAAACAGATAAACAAAAGATGATTCAAAATACATCACTAGTATTTAGTTGCACCACCTTTGGCTTTTATAACGGCTTTCAGTCTCTGAGGCATGGACTTGATGAGTGACAAACAGTATTCTGCATCAATTTGGTGCCAACTCTCTTTGATAGCAGTTGCCAGATCAGCTTTGCAGGTCGGAGCCTTCTTGTGGACCATTTTTTTTCAATTTCCACCACAGGTTTTCAATTGGGTTGAGATCTGGACTATTTGCAGGCCATGACATCGACTGAATGTGTCTTTCTCCAAGGAATGCCTTCACTGTTTTTGCCCTATGGCACGATGCATTGTCATCTTGGAAAATTATTTCATTATCTCCAAACATCTGTTCAATTGAAGGGATGAGAAAACTGTCCAAAATGTCAATGTAAACTTGTGCATTGATAGAAGAATTAACCACAGTCATCTCCCCAGTGCCTGACATGCAGCCCCATATCATCAAGGACTGTGGAAATTTGGTTGTTTTCTTCAGGCAGGCCTCTTCATAAATCTCACTGGAACGGCACCAAACAAAAGTTCCAGCATCATCACCTTGTCCAATGCAGATTCTTGACTCATCACTGAAGATAACTTTCATCCAGTCATCCACATTCCATGATTGCCTCTCCTTAGCCCACTGCAGTCTTGTTCTTTTATGTTTAGGTGTCAATGATGGTTTTCTTTTAGCTTTCCTGTATTGAAATCCCATTTCCTTTAGGCGATTTCTTACGGTTCGGTCACATACATTGGCTCCAGCTTCTTCCCATTTATGCTTCATCTGTTTAGTTGTACTTTTTCGGTTTTCAAGACAAATGGCCTTAAGTTGCTTGTCTTGACGCTTTGATGTCTTTCTCGGTCTACCAGTACGCTTGGCTTTAACAACCATTCCATGCTGTTTGTATTTGGTCCATATCTTGGATACAGCTGACTGTGAACAGCCCACATCTTTAGCAACCATGCGTGAAGAGTTACCTTCTTCAAGAAGTTTCACAATCCTCTCTTTTGTTTCAAGAGACATTTCTCTTGTTGGAGCCATGGTTCTTGCCACTCTAATTCGTCCAGCAGCCCTCCAAGGTGTCATGACTGCAGGTGTTTTTAACTGCAGACTAACGAGCAGATCTAATCTGAGGCAGGTGTCCATTTAGGGAAAGGAAATTGACTGGGTGTGTCCTTATTTTCTACCTTCAATTTGAGTGATTCCATACTTTTTTCCTCAGAATTGAGTGATTCCATATTTTTTTCCCTATGGTTGGTCAATAAAAGTAACATTCACTGACTTCCACAATGTTTTTTCTTCATTTCTTTGATTGTTACTGAAAGCCAACAAGTTGCACTTTGGAATGACCTTATTATTGTATCATGTTTTTGATCAGAGTTTGTTTTACAGAATGAAATGTCTGAAGGAGTGCTCATCCAAGACTGGTGATTCCATACTTTTTGCCAGGGGTTGTAGTAGTGATTGGATCTCTTACAAACTGGTACCTTTCAGAAAACCAAATCAGTTCTGATTGGATGTCCTCCCTGCCCTTCGTCATCGTTTTATTATTTTATGCTGTTTTTTAGTTATCGTCTCGTTTTGTGTTGAAAAAAATGTTCGTTGACGAAACCTATGACGAAAATTATTCATCAACAAAATTAACACTGGTTAGGGTTGCACAATATGCTAGTGCATCCCAAAGAATTAGAATATAGTTGAAAAGTTACTTTATTTCAGTAATTCAGTTAAAAATGTGAAACTTGTATATTATATAGAGTAGATATAGATGTATTACACACAGAGTGATCTATTTTAAGCATTTATTTCTTTTATTATTGATGATTATGGTTTACAGCCAGTAAAAACCCAAAAATCAGCATCTCAAAAAATTATATAAGACTGATTAGTACTTTTGTCAGTGTGGGCAATGTGCCAAGTCCTGCTGGAAAATTAAATTCACATCTCCATAAAAGTTATCAGCAGAAGGAAACATGAATTTTGCGGGAAAACACTTCAAGGGAGCAGAGTCTGGAGGAAGAGTGGAGAGACACACAGTCCAAACTGAGGTCTAGAGTGAAGTTTCCATCAAGTTTCAATCAGTAATGGTTTGAAGAGAACTTGTATTGTTTTTAAGTTGATGTTCCAAATAGATGACCTCAGCCTCAGTTCTTTTCTTTTTTGTGCTCACATTTTACGATGAAATGCTTAAGTGTGTGAGAGGACTTTGGCTTAGGCAGAGGCAGAGGAGGATTAATCTAGAATTGTGTTTCAGGTGCAGTTAAAGTCCAAATGCTTAATAGTTTGCATAAAGATATTGGCCTCTGATTTTTTGGCTCCTTAAACTAGTTCTTGTCTGGAGCCTTGAATACAGAAAAAATGGTTTTAAACTCAAATATACAAAAGAATACATACAAACATTGTACAGTAATAATGTTAATACTCTGAAATATATTACATATTAAAATACACTAATTGTAGATTAATGAGGCAGTTTGAACAAGTCCGTCTTTAGACCAGATTAGAAAGTATTTATACAGCTTGTGTTCCTAACAGCCTCTGAATCACACACAGGTTTACTCAATCTTACACAGACGCACTGAGGATCCATAATAAAGCCTAATCCCTACATAGAGGGGCCGAGTGAAGGTGGTGTAGAGTGTGTGTAAGTGTGTGAGAGTGTGTGAGGGTGTATCAGTGGAGATGCTGTAGAAGGACAGAGTGCCGGCGGGACAGTCCACATACACTCCTACTCTCCTACAGCCGGAGGGAGGAAGGGGGAGAGCAGTTCTGTTCTTATTGTGATGAACAGAGTATCTTTTATCAGAGCAGTTCAGACTCCAGGAGTTTTTATTCTCTCCAAACTGACAGTCTGATCCTCCTCCTTTCCTGCTGATGGTTTTATAACTCAGAGCTACAACAGCTCCTCCTCTCCCGCTCCACTCAGCCTCCCAGTAACAGCGTCCAGTAACTCCCTCTCTACTCAGAACCTGCTGACACCACCAATCAAACCTCTCTGGACGATCAAAATACGACTGCCGCTTCACTCCCCACTCCACCCTCCTGTTCTCCTCACTCAGAGAGAGATGAGGGTTTACTGTGTTTGGATCCAGTGTGAAATCACAGCCGTCTGAACACAAGAACACACATTACACACACTGTACTGATACAGAGAGAGAGAGAGTGTAGAGGGTGTTGTGTGTTTGTGTGTAGTGGTATGTAGTGTCTTTGTGTGTGTGTCTGTAGTGTTATGTAGTGTCTTTGTGTGTGTGTCTTTGTGTGTGTGTGTGTGTGTTTGTGTGTAGTGGTATGTAGTGTCTTTGTGTGTGTAGTGTTATGTAATGCCTTTGTGTGTGTGTGTGTCTTTGTGTGTAGTGTTATGTAGTGTCTTTGTGTGTGTGTGTGTGTTTGTGTGTAGTGTTATGTAGTGTCTTTGTGTGTGTCTTTGTGTGTGTGTGTGTGTGTGTGTGTGTTTGTGTGTGTAGTGTTATGTAGTGTTTTGTGTGTGTGTGTGTGTGTGTGTGTGTGTTTGTGTGTGTGTGTGTGTTTGTGTGTGTGTGTGTGTGTGTTTGTGTGTAGTGTTATGTAGTGTCTTTGTGTGTGTTTGTGTGTAGTGTTTTTTAAGTAATTTCTGTATGTGTGTATGTATGTGTAAGAGTGTGCTTGTGTGAAAGAGTGGGTGAGTGTGCAGTATGAATATTGAGTGTGTGTGTGTGTAGTGTGTGTGTGTGTTTGTGTGTGTGTGTGTGTGAAAGGGAACTTACATTTTTTAAATCCAGGTCTGATTCTGATCTTCCCTCCATGTTCCACTCTAAACACACACACACACACACACACACACACACACAACAGCATTTTCACAAATAATTAATTAATTAATGTTAATTAACAATTAATGTTCATATCTCTCTCTCTCTAATCTGACTGGTGTGTGGAAGTATCCAAAACTCTGTTAAAGAACCCATGCAGTGTGTTCTCAGTAACAGTAAATGAAAGTGTATTAGTTCTAATCTAACGGAACTCTATAAGGTTTTACTTGCTGAAGGCTTATCATTAATGTAAAATGACCTTTTTAAACCTGACGCTAAACTGAGTTTTGTAGAGCTATTTGGTATCACGGTAGAAAGCTTAAAAACGTTGAGCTTTTAACACACATCACTGTGGAGCTGTGTCTCCAAAACCAGCTCTAACTGAGTTAACAGAAACATCAGCTCTGTACAGCAGCACTGCTAACATTTAATCTGCACAGCTCCCCGTCCTCCTCTAACACTAACACCAGCCTGCAGTGTTCCCTCTTCCTGAGAAGAAGATTTCACATCATAATCCCTACATAGTGCACTACTTTTAAACCTAATACAAACATAAAAAAACACTGTTTAAATGATAAATAAGGAATTGTGTTTCATACTGATGAATGTAAAAATGACTTTTACTTAGATATATCGTACACTGTGTGGGTGGAGGTGGTGCTACTCCATGACCCACAAAGTGCACTACATAGGGAAGAGGGAGTGATTTGAGGCAGAGCATTGGAAGACTAAACACTGCTGCTTTTTATAAAGGTAGAGTTTAAAGATTCAAGTTTAGAAGTGTTTTTAACTCAGGTTTCTATATTGTCCACACATTTTCTACTGAGTACAGGTCAGGAATACAGGCAGGCTGGTGCAGTACCTGTACCCTTTTCTTTGACAGACATCTCTTTATAATATGTGCAGCATGTGGTTTTGAAAAGTCTTGTTGAAAGGACAATTACAGGCCCTAAATTATTGGCTCTCATCACAAATTCTTGGAATGTGCTGCTGGAATAAGATGTATGAATGGATGTATATAAAAAAATTAATGAGTTTAAGCAAACTAAACATGAAATATTTTGGGTTCATACTGTCTGCAGTGAAATATAAGTCAGAGTAAACATAAAAACAATGTATTTTATTCTGCAATCATATTTAATATTTTTCAGGTTTTTTTCAGATTTATTATTGTTGTTTTTTTATCTCTGTCTTTATCAGACTGTTGACACGCTAGGACCAAGAACCACAGTTTTTAAATAAAGCTGACATGCCAACTCAGTCACATTAATTTTATCTCCTCAGAAATGAAGGGGCCCTATTTTAGTGTTAAACGCACACCATGCAGCTTGAATTAAGGTGTGTCAGTGTGTCTTTGCTATCACAACAAAGGAAAAAAGTAAACATTGTGCAGCTGAAAATGCACCAAATGCATATGGCACAGCTACCTGGACACATCCCATTGGTGTAGATGCATTCAAAAACACCATTGCTGTTTCAGCGCTGCAGGTGGAAATCATGAAAATAGACTGTTGCTGTTAGTGTAAGATTAGGGCTGGTGTTATTTTTTTATGTATATTATTTTATTTTTGTACCTGTGGGTACACTATTTCGTTTTGATATTTTAGAATTCATTAGATTATATTTCCTTTAGCATTTTGAGCTTAGTTTAGTTAGTTATTTTCCAATTTCATATCTATTTTTTAGTTTTTATTAAAAGCTGTTATTAGCTTATTAGCTTTTAGCTTGTTGCTGCCTTCTATCTTATTTAGCATACAGAAATACTCACTGGTATTTTCAATGAAGTTGATTTACTCATTTAATAGCTGTATCTAACTATTTTAAGTCAGACGAACTGAAATTACAGATTGAATACCCTCATTTTCGTGTTTGTTAATTTATTTATAAGCGCTGTTTCCACTACAGCAGTTTAACAGCAGGTGGTGTTGTGCCGTTTCTGCTCGCGAAGGGGAGCCGGTGTTCTGCGGGGGTCAGAATTCGGCAGCACGATGCAGCGCACAGCGCCTCACGGTCCGCAGAATTGCTTATATTTACAGCGCTCGAGCTAGCCGCGAAATAATGACAGAAAACCCTGAGGAAGATGCAGAATTCTGTATGGGATTAGAATATGAGTGTGAAGGACATTTAAAAAACTTGTTTTGTAGAGAACCAGGAGATGAGAAATATTTGAGAAGCAGCTGTAACTTTACCTGTGAGTAACTCACACACCAGAACACCCCACGCTGCAGGATAAACTGATAAATCTGATCATTTCGGTGGTTGGTTGGTTGTTGGGGTTTTATTGCCACTACAGCACAAATGTGGCTATTTGTGGCGATAATTTCGGTGAAAATTAGTGAAACCTGTAGAGTTTATTGAGTTTTTGCTGTATGATCTCCTCAGTGAGAATCCCCAACCCATAACCAATCAGTGAGCTACAACTGCTTACCCCTCCCACTGCTCTTTCATTGTGGGTGCGCAGAATGTCTTAAATATCCCGTTTTTCAAAGTACAGATTTGGCACGTCACGTGGTTAATATACTGTCACTATTTTACAAAACCGTCACCATATTTAAATACCGTGGTATACCAAAATACTGTCATACCACCCAACCCTAATTTATCCTGATTCTGTCTTCATGACCAGGAACAGCTAAACTGTTCAACCTCTTCTAGTGTATTACCTAAACATTGGTTCTTTTTACCACCGGAAAGATGAGCCAAAACAAAGTACTTGGCATTTAGTACAGATAGCTATGGCATAATACAAAAATGTGGCCGTGCAAACAAAAATAAAACAGAATGACAGAATTAAGGTTACATGCTGCTCCACTGTTGTACCTGGTGACTACAACTAGATTTATCACAAGTCCCAAAATCAGTGGCTCAAAAAGGGAGTATGCAGCGTATGTGAATGGAAAATCTCTTGACGTGAATCACAGAGCCAGTTCAAGGATAAAGTTCCGCCTTTCAGGAGAAACAGCCAATCAGCTTGCTGGTTTTTCAAAGCTCAGTGGGCGGAGACAGTATGTTTGCATACACCTCAAAAAGTATGTAGTTGCACCCCTGCCTAAAATGCAATGTGTTTCACAACTTTAACACCTAACTTTCCCAACACTCTGCTTCCCCGTGAAGCAAAGCACACACACACACAGCAAAGTGTCCTCCATTAGAGCACAACAGTCAATATTGACGGAGAAAAAAATAAACATGTTCATTTGTCTCACAATACGTTGATGAAATAATGATCAATTCAGACCTACCTGAGTGTCTGCAGTTTGCAGTGTGGATCCTCTAGTCTGGCAGAAAGCAGCTTCACTCCTGACTTTCCTGGGTGATTGTAGGTCAGATCCAGCTCTTTCAGGTGGGAGGGGTTTAAAATCAGAGCTGAAGCCAGAGAAGAACAACCTTTCTCTCTGATCATACAACCAGATAATCTGCAGACAGAGCAAAAAAAAACATGTGAGTGAGAGAAAATAGAAAGAAGGAAAGGGGAACAACGTGGCAGACTAAGGAAATAATGCACTTTAAGATTCAATAAACGCTTTTTTCACATTACCTTCAGCTAAAATATTTTTTGCTTGTGCATCACAATTTTGTGTGATATGTCTCAAATGTTCATTCAAGTTGGACATTCTTAAGATGACTACAAACCCATGAGAGTTCATATTTGTCCTTCACAAGACACTTTTTCTTGTGTGATTTGTTATAATATAATGTATATAATATAATATAAACACCGGAATTTCACAATTAGACCTGTATAATCTCAAAACAAAAATCACAGAAACACTGACCTGAGAATCTGCAGTTTACAATGTGAACTCTTTAGTCCAGAAGAGAGCAGCTCCACTCCTGAATCCTGCAGGTCATTGTTACTGAAGTCTATCTCTTTCAGGGAGGAGTTTTCCAGGTTTAAAATTGTTCCCAGATTTTCACACGTCTTTACTCCAAGATTGCATGAAGCTAGTCTAAAAACAAGTATAAACAACAGATTTTACAATAAACCCTAATAAGGATTTTTTTATTTGAATGGATAGACAAATAATAAAAAACAGAATTAAACTGTAAAATATATTGTCTGTCTAAAGTACTGGTGTTTCTTTATACTGAAATAAGTTAAAATGGACAAAGAAAAAGTTTAAAAAAGCAGAGGAAGAGCAAGGGGGCTTTTCAGGGTATGTGAATTTACTGAACCTATAATTTTTCTTTCTGCCCTTTAAAACTTAAATATTCATTATATTTGTATATTATTAACTTTAGGTATCTGTTAGAGCAAACAAACAGTAATGATGCTTTAGAGTAGAGCTTGGAAATATGCTTTGTGGTTTTGCATTGTTACTAGCCCTAAATTACTAGCTCTTATCTCACCTTTTTCGGAAAGTGCTGAACTAAGATGTAGGAAATGAGTTTGAGCAGACAAATATTTCTCTGTTTATAAGAATGTTGAGATCACATTATTTATATTTTTCAGGTAAATGTTTTTTTCCATTTGTGTGATTTCATAAACCTTGACTCACTTCTTCATATTTTTAAGAGAACAAAAATAAAATGATTAAATGTGTTTATTGGTGTAAATCTGTAATTCTGCCTCCAGAAAAGTGAAATGCGAGCATGTTTACATTGCACACATTAAACTAGAACAGCGTGTAAAATCAATCAGTGCTTTCTTTAAGATACCAGGTTTTAACTGCTGTATAAAAGATATAGGGTACTATTGTTCTTATTGGATGTGCTGTGCTTTTCCACAGATTTCCACATTCAAATCATAGTTTGAGTCAGTATGTGCTTATTGTTTGTTTAAAGGCCCTATTTTAGCATCAAATGCACACCATGCAGCTTGATTTTGGGCACGTCAGTGTGTCTTTGCTATCATAACGGGAAAAGTACACATTGTACAATTATGCTTAATTGTATAGTCTGTCATCAGGCAAAAAGGACAGAGTCTTAATTATTTAACTCAAAAGATTAAGGTGGTTTTGATTCTTTTTAACTTAGAATCTTTAATGTGCTGAATAAATGATGGCAGATGAATGCTTGTATTGCACAGCTCAAACCACTCCATCATGTTCAGCTTAAACAATATCTATAGAGATAAACAGGACATTAATTCCGGTAGAACAGAAAACCTATTGAACTAATGCCTCACAGTAACAGCAACAGTGTGTACTGTACTGGGATGTACAGTAAGATATTAAGTATTTAAATATGCAGAGTTTGATGTTACAAATAAATGCTGATAAATGTTCATCACGTTGTATTGTTCAACATTTCTCTAAAGCATACTGAAATGTGATTCTTTTAGTCAAATAACCCAGCACTATTTTAGTGTGTATCTGCAGAGGATATGCATTAATTTTAACCAAAAACACATAACACATAAGTTGCCTAAACTATTAAACTATTTTCTTAAGGCTGTCTCTGATCAGTCTAAGACAGAAATTATCTCATTTATAAATTATCTGTACTGTTTAGAATAATGTGAGGGTTTAATTATTATTACACAAACAGGATAATTAATGTGTAACATCCTAATGTGTAACAATGTAAATAATGTGAATCTACCTGTGAATCAATGAAAAGTGCTAAAAATCAGCAGTTCATAAAAACCTGAATGAAGAACTGAATGAAAATACTTACAGAGCTCTTCTGGATATTTTGACTACTGGCAGCAGCTTCAGAAGACACTCCTCTGATGGGTGATATTTACTGAGGTCAAACTCATCCAGCTCTTCTTCTGAGTTCACCAACACAAAAGCCAAAGCTGACCACTGAGCAGGAGAGAGATTGGCCTGATGAAGACGACGGTCAGCACCTCCACTCAGGTATTTCTGAACTTCCTGCACTAGAGAATAATCATTCAGTTCATTCAAACAGTGGAACAGATTAATAGATTTCTCTGAAGAGGAGCTCTCCTCAATCTTCTTCTTGATGTATTTGATTGTTTCCTTGTTGCTGTGAGAGATCCTCTCTGCTGGGGTTAGTAAGTCTCGTAATAGAGTCTGATTAGACTCCAGTGAGAGACCCAGAAGGAAACGAAGGAACAGGTCCAGGTGTCCACTCTCACTTTGTAAGGCTCGGTCTACAGCACTGCTAAGGAAGCCAGTCATCGTTGACTTGCTAAAGAGTTCAAAAAGTTCAGTGTTTTGCTGTTCAACAGTTTGCTGTTCAGTGTTTTGCTGTTTCAGAGTCTTTCTGTTGAGGAAGTCAGACTGTGATAATCTGCTGAAAAGCTGGGAAAGATAACTGGTTTGCTGTTCAGTGTTTTGCTGATTCAGAACCTTTTTGTCGAGGAAGCAGAGAAACGCATATAAAGCAGCGAGGAACTCCTGAACGCTCAGATGTACAAAGCTGAAGACCTTCCCCAGGTACAGCTCATGTTCCTCCCTGAAGATCTGAGTACACACTCCTGAGTACACTGATACTTCTCTAATATCAATGCCACTCTCTCTTAGATCTTCCTCATAGAAGATCAGGTTTCCTTTCTCCAGCTGCTGGAACGCCAGTTTTCCCAGAGCCAGAATACTTTCTCTAGTCTGCTGTGGATCAGGGTCACTTTTCCCACTGTACTTCTGGCTCTTGTGTTTGATCTGAAAGATCAGGAAATGTGTGAACATCTGCGTCAGGGTTTTGGGGATTTCTCCACTCTCAGCTTCACTCAGCATTCTCTCTAGAACAGTGGCTGTAATCCAGCAGAAGACTGGTATGTGGCACATGATGTAGAGGCTTCTTGAAGACCTGATGTGTGTGAAGACTTTGTGGGCCAGTTCCTGATCTCTGATCCTCTTACTGAAGTACTCCTGTTTCTGAGGGTCACTGAAACCCCGCACTTCTGTTACCTGATCAACACACTCAGGAGGGATCTGACTGACCGCCGCTGGTCGAGAGGTGATCCAGAGGAGAGCAGAGGGAAGCAGATTCCCCTTGATGAGATTCGTCAGCAGAACATCCACTGAGGTTTGCTCTTCTATATCCTCCAAGTTCTCATTGTTCTTGAAATCCAGAGGCAGGCGACACTCATCCAGACCATCAAAGATGAACATGATCTTGTAGCTCTTATAATGTCTTGGTTTTAAATCTTGTGTTTCTGTGAAGAAGCTCTGAAGAAGATTCAACAGACTGAGCTTCTTCTCCTTCATCAGATTCAGCTCTCTAAAAGGAAGTGGAAATATAAAGAGAACATCCTGATTTACTTCTCCTTCAGCCCAGTCCAGAATGAACTTTTGCACTGAGACTGTTTTTCCAATTCCAGCAACTCCTTTAGTCAGCACAGTTCTGATTGGCTGGTTCTATTCTGGTAAGGGTTTAAAGATGTCATTGCATTTGATTGGTCTTTCCTGTGTTTGTCTTTTCCTGGATGCAGCTTCAATCTGCTTCACCTCATGTTCCTGATTAACATCTCCACCCCCTCCCTCTGTGATGTAGAGCTCTGTGTAGATCTCATTCAGAAGTGCTGAGTTTCCATAGCCTGAAATTCCTTCATTAATTTTCTGATATTTATCCCTCAGTTTGGATTTGAGCTTTCGTTGACATGCTGGGGTTAATTCTGATAACAGAGGAAGATCTGTAATCAGCTGTGATCATGCATTAGAATCCAGTGTAGAACAACACCATGACATAATACTTTAAAATAAAGACTGTAGTATGGTTTATTTGTAGCAGCTTGTTGATTTAGAGATATTCAATATGTCCATACAAAATCAGTAAGTGATAAGTTCAAGGATTACAGTTGACGCTGTGATACATTATTATACACTTACAGAATCCAATTAAGTATTGTTTTTTCCTTTTGGGACTTCACTGAAAAATAAATTAGCACTTTAAGTTGGTACCCATGGTCATGACCCAGAACTCTTACTGCTCTCTAGTGTGTTAGCGAGGTCTGTCTGCTTCATGTTCCTCAGGATGTGCAGTGTGATCATCAGCACCCCCTCCCTCTGATCATCCTCCTCCTCTCTCTCAGAGCATGCTGGGTAATCTGGACTCAGGAGTTCCTTTAATGTGTTCAGCTCCTTCTTCACTAGAGAGATAAACTTCTGCTGCAGC
This sequence comes from Astyanax mexicanus, assembly GCF_023375975.1. Taxonomy (NCBI): domain Eukaryota; kingdom Metazoa; phylum Chordata; class Actinopteri; order Characiformes; family Acestrorhamphidae; genus Astyanax; species Astyanax mexicanus. The sequence goes on from NC_064408.1 coordinate 123,153,408, forward strand.
TCCTGATTAATAACAAACATCAGAGAATCACTAAAGCTGTTACAGAACAGAAGAGATAATGACACTGATCTGAGGAGGAAAGGAGTTATGGATGATCTGGTGTGTAAAATAATTTAAACATCATGTTACTGAGCAGCATCATATAGCATCAATATTGACATTATTACAGTTATACAGAAACTACAGGTGAATAAATTATGGTTATGATTACAAAATCTTAAAAGTGAAATTAAAATTAAATGTAAAAGAAATCAGGGAGATCTCCATCAAATATTTGGTTTAGAACTAACCTTGAATATGTGGTCCAGTTTTTCCCTGTAATTGTTTATTTTCTTCTTACTGTGAATAACAAAAAAATCCACACTGTAATCCACCTTAATAAATTATCTGATCGAAAAAAAAATTGTTTCAATAAAATATTCTGCAATTACTAATAAACTCCACCAGGCAGTCAGACTCCTCAACACACAGAGACAGAGCTGAACCCCACCCCACCCACCACTCACCCAACACACTTACACAAAACTGAACTGAACACCCCCCACCACCCTTTAAACACACAAAGACTGAACTTCACCCACACACATACTCAGCACACAGAGACAGAATGTCTTTATTACTATCAGCAATATTTGCTGCCACTCTCAAAAACTATAAACTCTCTACCTCAGTAACTGCTGTGATTATATATGTTCTATATGTTACAGTATGTTAGACATCTCTGCACCTTATCCTCACTATACACTTTACTATACACATTATTATACCGTATCGGTACTGCACTGTCCTGTCCTGTCTTTTAAATTGTCTCGTCTTTTGTATTTATTGTTATTTAGTGTTATAGTTTTATGTCGTCACTCTTGCACTTTATGTTGTCTATTGCTTGTTGTTTCATGTTTTTTTGCAATTATGTCACCCTTTATCTGAAGTTTTGAGGCACATGTAAAAACAGTTGCTTTGAACCACTGTGTCAATGCTTAATTTGTTCTACAATTAATAATTATTACATATAATTAAATGATAAACAGTGCCAATTAGCAACAATATAAGTGTAATTAGAAAGGAGACAACTACAAGGTTTGAAGTGAAGTGAAACAGTACTAACATATCCAGCTACTGTCTCTATATGTAGATTAGGGGTGTGTGATACATATTGTCTATGATAATATATTAATTACTGTGTTAATGATGTGCAAGCTGACGTTATCAAGTATGCTAATCACTGGGGGAAAAACAACAATGAAAATTCCTTTACTCCACGTGTTCACTGCATACATTGAGAATGACCATGCACAGTGTTGGGAAGGTTACTTTTAAAATGTAATCCCTTACAGATTACTGATTACATCACTCAAAATGTAATTTGTAACGTAATCAGTTACATTACTTCAAGTGAGTAACGTAATCTGATTACTTTGGATTACTTACAATATTGTCGTTTTTTTAAGCCTGAATGAATGTAGCAACAACATATTGCATATTATTATTTTATTTTTCTTTCCAGTTAACAAATAGATAAACAAATAAAAAAGCCTTTTCAATCACTCTATAAAAATACTTATGAAACCATTTCATCAAACAATTTTATGAAACACTTCTATAAATTGATAATAAAACAATTTAAAACCAAACAATGTAACAACAACTGTAAGCTATCTACTTGCAGGTTTGCCACCAGTGTTAATTTGGCAACAAATTTTGATTTAGTCTTAGTTATAGTCTTGTGACGAAAATAGCATTTAGTTTTAGTCACAATTTAGTAATTTAGTCAACTTAGTTTTAGTCGACTTAATGTCATAAGAATATAGTCTACTAAAATTGCAGTAAATTTAGTCCACTAAAATGTAAAGGGTGTAAATGTAAATGCTTTTTCATCAGTTCCCTTGAATTATTAACTATACACTTATATGAAATGAAACGTTTAATAACCACTTGAGTAATATTGTTAATGTTTGAATGTGAAATATATTTATATATGATTTAATGTATATTATTATTATTATAGGTGTGTGACTATATATATTTTACATTTAAAATTTTGCTCTAGAAATCAGGTCATAAAACAACTGAAATTATAGTTTAAACAGAGCTGTAGATGCAAAAACAGCTTTTAAATGATCTAGTTTTATCTCCAGCAGTAACCCAGCACACCTACTGGAGCTACAGTCTATAAATGAGATCAAAAACACACCTTCACACACTGTCCTGTAGAGATGCTCTCAGGATGTACTGAGAGACTTCATGAGTTAAAGTGAGAAACTTATGAGAAAGTGCTGTAAGGAACTTTACACAGACTTTTGGGTTCATAGATTGACTTATTTTATTGTTTTATTTTCGTTATATTATTGAGTTCCTTTCTGACCTGCTGCTGCTTTAACACTAGCTATATCTTTCCCAGTGTGAGACTAAGCAGATGATCTGATCTTAATGAGTTAGGGTTCTGTATCAGTTCTGTGTTTTAGTGCACTGCCGAGTTAAACACATCAGCTCATGAAATAACATCAGCATTAAAACGCGGATCTCTGCATGGAGATCTGTGTGACTCTGGTCTGCAGAAGTCTGAAAGATTAGTGGTGTTTTTACCGGAGATGGAGTCGCTCCACGCGGTTTACACGTTATCTTGTTTTTCGCGACGTCAAAGGAGAAATAAATCGCCTCTCCTCTCTCTCTCTCTCTCCCTGCTGAACACTGTCGAGTTAACTTCCAGTCGAGCTCCGTAACGACAGTTTAATTCCCGGGTTTGTAACTGAGCGCGCGGCGCTACTGCAGGAGAGGCGGGTACTGATTGGATGAGTACTCCGCTTATCCCGCCTCTCCACCTTCGCTAAAGTAGCAGTGATTGGATCTCTTCCTAACTGAACCCTACCTTTCACAGAACTAAATCAGTTCTGATTGGATTTCGTCCCTGCCAAACATTTTCGTCTTGTTTTTATTCGTTGACCAAAATGTCAGTTAATTTCGTCTCGTTGTGTGTGCGGAGCCGCTGTCTGCCCCTCCTCCCTGTGTGTGTGTGTGTGTGTGTGTGTGTGTGCAGCGAGATGGGACGAGGGGCAGACAGTTCCCTTTCATATCAGAGCGATTTCACCGCAAAATGTTATTTGCGTTTTGTCAGTGTTGGAAGAGCAAAAATAGGAAAGTACCGCAATGTAATCCTTTAATTTTAGCAGAGTAACTGTAATCTGATTACCATTTATTGAAGCAGTAACTGTAACGGATTACAGTTACCTATAATTTGTAATCTGATTACGTAACGCCGTTACATGTAATCCGTTACTTCCCAACACTGACCATGCAGTGAGCTAGCATAGGTTATCCATGCGATTACACTGGCAGATGACAAGTCTATGATGTTATCAGTGAGTGTGCTCTTGGTTACTTGCACTGTTTATCAGTGTGGGGAGTTAGCACAGACGCTAAACCAGCAAGCGACCCATCAAGCCATCTACTTTCATTCACATTTAATTTTCCTCCAAACTGATGACACACCGGCACTGTGCTGAAGTGTCTTTCTCTCATACTCATACTCACACACACATGAACACACACAAACAACTGATGTCACGTTTCCTCTTTCCAGGTTGTTGAAGGTGGAATATGGAGCTACACTAGTGTTTTTTCCTCAACTAAAGCTTTCAGTTAAAATCAATTACTCAGCACATTAAAATATTCTCATTTATACTGACATATAAAATAAAGCAAAAATAGATCTAGTCTGCAAAACATAACGCACTGCACAATAATTGTTGTCCCCTTCCCAAGTGAACAACCAGCACCAGGGAACAGCATTTTTATTGGATTGATACCTCTGATATGAAAACAATTTAATTTAGCCAATCTAATACTCATCCTTTTATTTACATTACAATACCCATTATTAAGAACTCTGGTTTACAACCATGTGCACTGTTTGATATTTGAACTGGTGAATTCAATGTTTGTTTGTTTCAAGGAATTTAATAAAAATAAAATATATTGTTTCCATAAATATATTTAGTAAGTAATTATTATATTTTAAGAAGCACAGGCTAATAAATTATAATACTTACAATATAATAATTTTATATACAGATTTTTTAATAATGCAAAATATAGTTTATTTTTATATTGCTGACAAAATTACAGAAATTATCGCGATATCTTTTTTATAAGTATCGCACACCCCGAATATATAGATATATGTGTAATTCTCCAACCTGTAGCTGATATTGTCTTTGAATTGTTCTGGTCAGTCAGCCTAATCTAAATCCCGCCTCCTCATCACATCTAGCTGTGTACACTGATCATTAAATACAGAGAAACTCACAATCTCACACTGACCTCCTCTGTGTGTGTGTGTGTATGTGTGTGTGTGTGTGTGTGTGTGCATGTGTGTATTGTATGTATTGAAAATGTAAATTACAGTACAAATCTGTAAAAAGGCCTTGATGTTTCACTCACTGTGGGTCAGAGGTCATATCTTCACTGCTGAAAGTAGGACGACCCCCCATGGACCGGTCACTCTTCATAGACACACAGCTGGGCTCTGGAGAAGCTCCTCCCTGGGTTTCAGTTCTGTTTTTATTAAACACAGTGAAACTCCAGCATTTACACAGAGAAACTCCAACACACAGCACAACTTTAATAAAGATCAGGAACTGAAGAGCTTCACTCTCAGAACAGAACAGTAGTTTAGTGCAGTGATGTACCGAGACCCAGAGCTTCCTCCTCCACTGCTGATCTCTGATGGTTCCATCTTGGACCCGTCACTCTTCATAGACACTCCACTGGGGGCTGGAGATGCTGCTCTCTTCTCCCTGAAAACAGATCTTCATGATGATCCATGATGAGAGTAAAGTGTGGAGTAATGACTTCCTTTACTAAAATTCTTTACAGGTTCCAGACTAATTTCGTCATAACCGTTCCAGAAGCGTCCCAAAGCTTTTTGTCCACTGCATAAAGCTTTAAAATGCTCACCCAATAAATATATATAATTTAATTTCTTTAACAATACTGTTGCATATATTTGTGTGTTTGTTATAATGTCACAGTGTCATAACATAATTATGTCATCTTTACTGTATGTATTTTATATATCTGTTACAAGTTAATAACCTGTATTTGTAAGAGCTCCACAATTACACTTTATTATAAACTACAAGATATATTTTTTCTCGGATGGAATTATACAGAACTCTAACAGAGATCTAGATCAGGTGTTTCTGTGAGAAGCTTCATTCCACAGCTTTAATAACATACACAATCACTTCCATCTGATCTAAACAAATGCAGCACATCAGGAGTTCCTTCACATATCATATAAACCATTTTCATAAACATAATTATATTTATTAATATTCAGTATAATAAATTAAAGGCAGATATTTACTTTAGGTACAGATTAGAAACACACATTCTACTATAAGAATAACATGCTGGTTTGTTAAGCATTTTTCTTCCAGTTAAATAGAGCACATGGTTCTGACTCTGGGTCATCTGTTCTCAATATATTAAAACTGTAAACTATGCAGATCACAGGTCCAGGATTAGAGCTGCAATCATTAAAATACAAAACAACTTTATAAATTAAACCACTTAATTTACTCACTTTATGACAGGAGGTCCTCCTCCACTGCTGGAGTTTTGAAGGTCCATAATTTACTCTTCTTCATTCACACACAGCTGAACACTGCCGACATCAACCCCTGAGAACAGATCAGCCGTTAGAATAAAACCTTTATTCTTAGAATAAGAACATTATTGTCTGCGTTAAAAAGTACCTGATGAACAAACAAAACAAATGAAACAGAGAATGTTACATAACAGTGTGATTTAACCTGATTACAAATTACAAGTATTATAATTTAATTATTACTGCTAATATAAATATACACATCGTTCTAAAATTATTAATAAAATTACTATTATGTTACTGAATTAGAATAGAAAGATTATTTAAGTATAATATAAAACAGCAGGAATTAAAACACTAACACTCGAGGTGACCTTCAGCTCCGTTGCTCCCCTGCTGGTTGAACAGCGCTACTGCATATAAACACGCCTTTATAGCAGTTCCGTGTTTTTATCTACCCAACAGATCAAAGCCCACATTCAGCAGTAATGCGCTTTAAACAGCATAAACTACTCTGTGACTGTGATCAATAAATATGAATATAATATATATATACAAGGGCGTAGGAGCGGGCTTGATATTGGGGGGGACACATTTGCCAATATGAACCCAAGCCCACCCTATAGTTTCCTAGAACATTTGGGGAAATTTAATTAAAATTAAATTATTATTATAAGGTGATTTTACAACCTAAACATGTTACTCCAATTTACTAATAACGTTACTCCACCTTAGTTACTAATGTTAGAAAAAAATTATGCATGCAATGTCTGAATTATATACGTATGAAAAAAATGATAATATTTAAAATAATATAACAGATTTGTTTATTATTATTATTATTATTATTGTTATTATTATTATTATTATTATGTATTGGCATGTCAATTCTGTTGTATATTTACATTTTCTCCTGTTTTTTTTTATTTTTTGTAATGAGAGCTCTTTTTAAGATGGTGTCCTTTTATGTAAAAGAATGTAACTTTCCATAGAGATTTTTATAAACCTCAGAACGTGGTCTTACTGTGAACTACAAATGAACAGAAGTCACTTTACAGCAGTGTTTCTCAACCCTGTTCTTACATATTCTACTGCATATTAACACTGTTCTGCATGTTCTAAAGCTTTCTCTGATTTAAAGGCATTTAATGAAGTAAGTGGTGGTTTGATGTGTTTAATACACTGCTGGATAAATTTAGGCTCCATAGGGAGTTAAGGGGTTTAAACAGGTAAACTCAGTAAATGACTGTTTATTAGCTGATCAGCTGGATCAGGTGGAAAACACTATTTTAGGGCAGTGATCGGGGTTAAGAAACTGCTTTAACCTACAAACATAAAGTACTGTACTAAATTCTAGCTATCCACTACATCTGGCTTCTAGATAACTAGTTAGCTAAATTTAATTTTCGTTCATTATAGCTCACAGTAAGTCTTGTAATCCTAAATTGGAAAACACAGTTTGAAAATGAAATAGTGATTAGCTATATAGTTTATTTTTTCTTTAACCTTGACTCCCAATCTAGGTAATTCTAAAGTTAAACTCACTAACACAGCTGCAGTTTATTAATCACAGTGAGTTTTGTGTTTTGATTCAGAGACGTGTATTTTTAACCAGCTATCAGAAACATATCATCACAGTTGAAGTGGTTAGCCTACCGTTCCCTTTCTGTTAGAAAAATCTCCGTATATCCATCTCTGTTTTAAAATCAGCTGAAGCTGCTGCAGCCCGAACCCGCTGCTAAATTTCACAGCGAGGGGGCGGGGCTTCCCCAACAGCACACTGCCTCTAATCCGCGTGCCGCAAAACCAGCAAGCTGATTGGCTGTTTCTACTGAGAGGCGGGACTTAATACCTGAACCGGCTCCGTGATTGGTCCGGTCTGTCTCCTCATTAACAGTACAGCTGATCTGAGCGAAACGATATCATTTTTGGGGGGGACAAATCCACCTGTTTCTAATATTGGGTGGGACATGTCCCACCCATCCCCCCCGGTTCCTACGCCTATGTATATATATATATTAGTTTAAAGCAATATTGAACTGGTTCAGATCTCCATGCTGATCCTGGTTCTTCCAGTGTAATCGGAAACTGAGCTGAGCTTAAAGAACCGGTTCTGGATCTGAGGAACCCTTAGAACCGGTTCTGACTTTAAGCTACACGGTTCTGTTCTACATTCTCTTCAGTTCTGAACTTACCGAGTGAATCCAGACTTCTGTCCTGTTCTAATGGAGGAAACTGGACTTACTCTCAATTTCTCCTTTACCTGCGTCTCACCTGTCTCTCTCTAAGCCCCGCCCCTCTTTCTCTCAGAGCGAATAGACGCTGGCGGGGCGGAGCTACTGTTCGTTATTCGCCATAGTCAGCCAATTATATCACACGGCTGAATGGAATGTTTGAATATTCATGAGCAAGACGGTGTTTTGCCGAGTTCTTGCTTACCATCGAAATATGCTTCTCCCCAACCCTGTGCATGCTGTTTTTATCTGCTTTTTTATGTTATCTGCTGGTGTTGATTCACTGTGTTTTATTATCAATTCTAAAGTCAGTGCAGTGTTTTTCTTGGTACTTTTATGGAGATGCAGATTTCCTTTTCCAGCAGGACTTGGCACACTGCCCACACTGCAGAAAGTACCAATTGGTCTTATATAATATTCAAATTTTCTGTTCATAGCAAATTTTTAATCAATTGATCATCCAGACAAATTGACTTTGGTCTTACAAAACTTGTGATGCAACCAACATTTATCCTAAATTTAATTTCCTAAATAAGTTCTCAGCAATGAAACGTGTTTATAAACAAACTGTTAATAATGATGTAAAACTTTGTATTAAATAATATCTCAGTTGCATTTTTAACTGTAATTTTTTAACAGGCTAATGTTTCAGCCGTAGAAAGAACTTAATTTTGCATAATAGTTACTGATATTGTAAATTATACTATATTTTGCATGATATTTTCCATGATATTTTAACACTTTAAATAACAGAAAGTAAAGTTAAGTGAGTTAATATATATATATATATATATATATATATATATATATATATATATATATATATATATTTTTTTTTTTTTTTTTTTCCCTTTTACCATTATTCTCTGAAAGGAACTGTGCTTAAATACTTAAATAAACTTAAATAAACAATACATGTAAATATCAAATACTGTGTTTCCACAATTAAACCACACTAACATATAAAAATAATCAAAAGATTAGATGACGTGCTGTAGGTGAGGAGTTTCTTCTTGATATTAAATGCAGGTATCTGGGAAAATAAAACGAATATTGATCTTTTAAATAACTCATAAAGACTTCAAATCAATTACATCAATTATAGAGCACAAGCTGATATTCAGAATTATAGATATCTTTATCCACTTGAACCATATGATATAAAAGGTAGCATGTAATGGCTTGAGAGACAAAACAGTATAGCTAAGTATTGTGGCGGCTCTGGGTTGTGTGTGTGGCTGCCTGAGGCATGTTTCTGTTCTCCTGTGTGCAAGGATGACAGGGGTGGGGCATCTCCCTTGGGAGGGGTTATGCAGAGAGGGTGGGCACCACTCTGGATCTGCCATCTGGGAGACACACAGCTGGGTTGGTGGCCTTTGGGCTATTTTGAGTTCTGGGGGTGAATGGTTTTAGCTCTCCTAGTCTTGTTAAAGACTGTATGCAAGTGGCAAGCCTGTTCAATAAAGGAGCTGTTGAGCATTCAGCATGAGTCTCACGGGTCTTCCTTCCTCTTCCACGCCACAGTATTATAAAAATATCTGTCTTTTATTTCGAACTGAGATAAACTGGAGAGAAAAGAATACATGAATTGAAAGAAAACGTAAAAATGTGAGAAATGTTTGGGAAAAAAGTAAAATTAAGTTAAAACTGTGTGAATAAACCTAAAATCTATTAACTAGATAATGCTAATAAGCAATAAAACTAGAATCTTAAGCTGAGGTAAAATTTGAGGATAATTTACTCTTACAGAGGTAACTTAGCATAAGAACAGATCGTAGTTAGAAGAATTGTCAGAATAGTGGCAGATAATTTCGTCCAAACCGTTAAAACCCGTTTTAGTCACAGAAAACAGTTAATAAATGCTCTTTCTCCTCAGAAACTTTGGGTACATTCAGTAGCTAGCTTAGTAGGAAGCTAATTTATCTGGTTACTAACTTTACACCTAAAATTCAACATTTAATTAGGCTGGTTTAATCTAAAGTTGTTTAATCTCATCAACTTACCCATTAATTATTAGTGTTTTCCTCAGTTTATTAAACAGTTTAAGAGAAACGGAGATAATTCACTGCTAACTCTGTTAGCTGCTAACAGGCTAATGTGACAGGAATCTGACAGGAGAGCGTCTCGCGCTGAATCACAGCGCGTATAAAGAGCGCGTGAGGGCAGCGCTAATATAAACTACTGCTTTATAATAATAAACATAATACGACCTCCAGAGGTTTTATAGATCTGTTTTGGTAGCGTATAATGTTTTATATCATTATTAAAAGAGCACAAACACCCCAGAGATTATTTATATAAAATGCAGAACATCTCAGTAACAGTAGTAAGAACACAGCACAGCTCCTTTCACAAGAAAAAGCCCTGAAGACCACAGCCCAGAAGATGAAGACCACCTGATCGAGAAGACCGGTAAGACCGCGGGGCCGCAGTCCTGCTCCCCAGCTCCCGAGGACGGGGACGAGGGGGCGCTGGCGGTCCAGCTCCCGGACTGGATGGCCCCCGGGGAGCAGGTGTGGGTGGGCCCCCGGAGTTCGCCCAGGGCATCTGGGTAGGAGTGGAGCTGGACCGCGCTGTAAGTACGAACATGAAGGTCTAACTCAGAGCTGATCAGTGTGGGACAAGGGTATTTAATTTAGTTTAATCAAGTTTTATTCCCAGTTTTAAGTGATGCTAACAGTTTATAATGATATAAAAATACTTTTAAATGTCTTACATAAAATCACTGTATATCGACACATTTACAAAAATAGTGGGTTCTTTTGTGGTCAGGAAATATTATTGAGGTCATGATAATTTGGTAACAAAATGATCCTGACAGCACTTATTACTACAGTATTAAAAACCCTAAATTCTCATGCAGTTATTTTAATTAAATTAGCGTATGTGAAATTCTGATATTTTACAAATTTTACGTAAAATTCGTTCAAACTCTACTGCCCCCTGGTGGTTAAAACTTAAATGTCTTTTAATTTAGAAGTGATTGATGTATATTTATATAATAATAAAAACATTTTAACACAAAATAAACAGAAAGCTCTAAAATCATTATCTTTTTCAATCCAGATAATGTATATACATTTATTAAAGAATATACATTTTCTCTTAACAAAACATTTATTTATTAGTTAACTTTTAATCCCTTAGTATAGTTTGTTCTTTAAATGTCACATAAAATATTTATATTGGCTAATACCACTTTATATAAAATAAATAATCAGTTATTCTTCTATAAAAAAAATGGTAACTTTTTTCAGTGTTTTTTTTTTTTTTTTTTTACTTTTGACATGATGGGAATCTGGCAGACAATTACGGTTTTATTACATATTATTTTTTGTGTTGTTGTTTTTGACAATTATAACCTATGTATAAAGGTAATAGATCAGCATAACAACAGTCATGTTATGATAACATTCTCTCTAAATAAAATACATGAGAGGCTAACCCCCCGGGACGTGGACGTCAGAATTCAGCATCTGGTTTAAAACCATGGAGAAGGAATTTGGATTCACTGTGTCCTTGATTCTCTCTCTTTATCTCTCTACATGGACTCACATTATATGTTCTTTTATGGACTGAGGCGTCTTCTTGTTTTCACAAACACAACCTGTGCAGTTATAAATTGAGAGCTTAGCTTGGGATGGTTGGTTAGCTTAGTTTAGCAAATTAGTGCCAATTCCACCATTATTAAACTTACATTTGTGCCAAGTTTTGTGTTGTCAGTTAGCTCAGATTGTAATTAGGTGGTTAATATGGCACACTCTGTATAATGAATAGGCCACAGGCTCTATATATTGTTTAGTAAATAGGGCTCAGTCCTTATATACTGTATAGTGACTATGCAACAGTTTCTGTATATTAAATAGTGACAGTCTGTATTCATTATACAGACTGTGCCATATTAACCACCTAATTACAATCTGAGCTAACTGACATTATATAAATTATTTGTTTAACTGCCATAAATATAGTTTACGTCATTTGTTTGTTCTGTTTTGTTAAAATATTTATTTCTTTATTTAATTAATATTTTTTATTGTAGTCATTGAGTAGGAACTAAGTTACGACCTGTGTTGCACACGGACTTTATGTTAATGCTGTTAGTCTACACTGGACACATGCGAGTCTGCAGAAGTTCCTCAAACTCCGTTAAGGGAGTAAAAGAAAGTTAAAAGACGGTTCAAGGTGACACTACATCACACGTACAGATGTTTCTGTGGCAACTCATTCCCTCTTGGTTGTGTGCAGCCAGCGAGGTATGTGTATTAATGTGTATTCAGACGTGCACATTTTTTACTTTCGTTTTCTGCTGTATGTTTACACACTAAGAAAAGTAAGTACAGAGTTGTACTTAAAAGAGTACAAAGCTTGTCGCTGGGGCTGTACCTTATATTGAGGTACAAAAAAGTACCTTTCAATGAAAGTCCTTTTTTGTACCCATATTTTTGTGCCAGTAAAGATTACAAAGATTATAAACATTATCATCAACTAAATATGTGTCAAGAACTTGATGAACCAAAATTGTCTGACTTTCAAATGAAAAATGCAATTAAAATATATAATGTTTATTAATACAGTGATACAGAATACTGACTTTACCTTTCAGCTGGTTAAATGGTACAAATCTGTACTTATTGCTGTTAAGAATCACTTTGTACTTAAAAGGGAACAAATTTGACCCTGTAAAGACCAATATTGTACCATTGAGGGTACAATTATAAAGAATGGACCTTTGAGTACAAAAAAGTACTCATATCGTACCTCTGTTTTTTAGAGTGTAGTGTAACGTGTGCTTGTTTTTTGTACGCTGTGTATTTAAACAGTTCGACGGTGGAATAAGAGGAGTAAAGTGCAAGCCCAAAGAGTTCCATTAAATCCATCAGTGACTGAAGAACTAAAGTGTTGTGTATTTCCTGGAGGGAGTGAAAGTCGAACTCGAACCTGCGTGAAGCTTCGCTAACCAGCACGTGCCGGACCGCTACGTAACGATAAGTCACTGTTTAACGTTATGGACACCAGTTCATTAGTTTCTCCGCGAAGATGTCTGTAAGTCAGATACTAAAGTTTGTGTTCTGAAGAGTGACACAAGGCTGGAAACTACAAGGAACTGTGTGTAGCCTATTGACAATACAGTGTTTCACATGTGAATGGACATTGTGTAGTTATTTTGGCATGCACTTGAAGAAGGTTTATTGATTTACTGTGAAACGGATTTTGTCAACTTTTCATAATTAAGTACGCTGACATTTGAATTTTCAGAAGGTTTAGGTTTCTATTTATGATCCATTTTATTTCATGAAGGTTTATTGATTGTAAGCACCTTGTTTAGTGTAACTGACAGTAATATTTAATTTTTTCTTATTTTACAAAAAATAGTGACCTAATTTAGTCTGAATAGTTCACTTGCACATATTCAAAGGGTAACTACACTGCTTACTGTGATTATGTACTGGTAGTTTTCAAGTAATTTACGATGTCACAAGCAAGTAAAGAAAGTCAAGGTGTGGTAGCTAGTGTAGAACATGTGGAACAGCCTGCAGAGCACCGTAGGGGTGACAGAGATCGCACATTAACAGAAAAAGTTAAAGACTTTCACAAAGAAAAATTGAAAGAGCTACAACTTCGCTTTGACAGCATTTATGAACGCTGGAAGGCTTTAGCTAAGGTAGCTAAAAGGTCTGTAATAAACCAGGATCCCAGTTACATCCTAAAAGAACACGTCAGTAGTATACAAAGGGAATTATCTGTGCTGAACACTGTTTATGATGAACACAGAAGGATTGATAGCCCTTCTCATGACATGCGTCGCAGGATGGATAATTGTACATCACTCACCCAAATTGTAGTACATAACGCTCAGTCTCAAATTCAAGGAACAGAGGAGAAACTGACTTGGCCCGATTCTAAATCTGTATTTGCGTCTTCTACTTCAAGTGTTTCACCCTCTGCTTCTAATTGTTCTAAATCAAAGTCCACTCCCTCTAATGTGTCATCAATCAAAAGACAAGATGCTGCTGCTGAGTATGAAGCTACACGTGCTGTATTGGAAATTATGGCTGAGCAAAATTATCACCAAGAGAAACTGCAAAAACTTGAAGCTGAGGATAAGTTGATAGTTGCAGAGCAAGAAGCAGCTGCATTAAACCGACGTCTTCAAGTAGAAAAGGAAGAAACTGAGCGCAGAATAGAAATAGAGAGAAAAGAAGCTGCGCTCTTAAAGAAACAACAAGAAGAGAATGTTTTAAGAAAACAGTCTGTAGAAAGCCTAAAAAGAGAGCTTGAGCGCTTGGAGGAGCTGAAAAGGTTGAAAGCAGCCAGAGCAAGGCTTCAAGTCTATGATGAAAATGACTGTTCAGTCCATGCACCACAGAACTCGGAACTACCTACAGTGGTGCGAGATATTAACAAGGAGAACCCTGTGGAGCAGCACCCACAACAACTAAGAGAAGAGAACCCAAAAGGTGTGCTCCAAGATGATATGGGGAAATTTGTGAAAGTGTTGGCTGAGGCTATTTCAGCAAATAGGCTACCCATCCAGAGCCTACAATCTTTAGTGGGGATCCACTAAAGTTTAATCATTGGAAGACATCCTTTCAGGCCCTAATTGAGAGGAAAAATATTCCAACCACAGAGAAAATCTTCTTTCTTCAGAAATATGTTGGAGGCTCAGCTAGAGAGGCCTTAGAAGGTCATTTTCTGATTGGTTCAGAAAATTCATATGATACAGCATGGGACCTGCTAAACGAAAGATATGGCCAGCCTTTTGTAATTGCCAAAGCATTCCGAGACAAATTACATGCATGGCCAAAATTAGCCCCTAGGGATAGCACAGAGTTAAGAAAGTTTGTAGACTTTCTACATAGTTGTGAATGTGCCATGAATCACAATGAGAGTCTTCATGTTCTTAATGATGGAATTGAGAATCAAAGCCTTACCGCCAAGTTACCTGACTGGTTAAGTTCCAGATGGAATCGAAAGGCCACCCAATACCAACTGGAACATGAGAAGTTTCCAAACTTTAGTTATTTTGTGACATTCCTATCAACAGAGGCAAGTATAGCTTGCAACCCTATAACATCTTATCACGCGTTACGACGAAGTGAAATTGATAAAGCAAAGCCCAAGAACCAAAGGGTGTACTTCAAGAGCCAAACTGTAGGTGCCAAGACCTTTACAACCACCTCCAGTGAAAAGAACATTAGCTCATGTGTGTTCTGTAAGAAATTAGGACATAGTATACCCAAATGTCACAAATTCAATGAAAAGCCAGTTGCTGACAGAGTCAATTATATTTATGGTGAGAGACTGTGCTTCGGCTGTTTAAGCCCTGGACATCAATCCAAGAGCTGCAGTAACCGGATGGTCTGTGACTCCTGTTCAAAAAGACACCCCACATGTCTACATGAAGACCGTTCAAAACAAGAAAAAGAACCAAACAGAGATCATTGTAAGGAAACACGTTACAGTAAAGAAAGAAAGTCACACCCGAAACAAGTACAAGACATCGTCAAGGAAACCACGTCCAACAGAGTTGTACAAGATGGCAGTAGCACCCAGACTTCAGCAATAGTGCCAGTCTATGTGTCAGCACCAAGTGATTCAGACAAGGAGGTTCTGGTATATGCTTTGCTAGATTCACAAAGTGATTCTTCGTTCATTCTTGAGGATGTGGCAGATGCTCTAAAGACAAACACAGAACAAGTGAAACTGAAACTATCTACAATGTCGTCAAAGGGGACGATCATATCCTGTAAAAGACTCAAAGGCCTGCAAATAAGAGGTTTGTTTTCCTCTAGGAAGATCACAGTGCCAACAATGTACACACGTGAATTCATCCCTGCTCATCGAACACACATACCAACTCCAGAGACTGCCAAGGCATGGCCTCACCTGGAACATCTCGCAGAACACATTGCTCCGGAAAGAGAATGTGAAATTGGTATGCTGATTGGATACAATTGTCCACAAGCTCTAATGCCAAGAGAAGTTGTATGTGGGGAAGAAAACCAACCCTTTGCACAGAAAACCGACTTAGGTTGGAGCATAGTGGGTTACGGTGACCCATATGAGCAGTACAGAGATGCAATTGGAGTGAGTCATCGCATCATTGTAAGGCAAGTGATCCCTGAACTCAAACCTCAGGTCAAGCTCAAACGTGAAGTTCACTATGTCTGCAAGACACAAATTAAGGAGCTTATCACTCCCAGTGATGTAATGAAGATGCTGGAATCTGATTTCAGTGAAAGAAGTGGAGAAGAAGCAACACTCTCGCAGGAAGATCTCCACTTCTTAGCTAAACTGAAGAAAGGAATCAGGCATAAACAAGATGGTCATTATGAAATGCCCTTACCCTTTAAACAAGACAGACCAAATCTACCCGACAACAAACTGTGTGCTGTCCGGCATCTAATGGGCTTAGAACGGAAGCTCAAAAGAGACCAGAGATACTGTTCAGACTATGTGAACTTCATGAAAGACATCATTGCTCATGGTGATGCAGAAAAGGTTCCTAAAGAAGAGCTCAACAATCAACCAGTCTGGTACATTCCACACCATGGGGTGTACCACCCTCAAAAGCCCGGAAAGATACGTGTGGTCTTCGATTGTTCTGCAAGGTTCCAAGATACATCGCTGAATGACCACCTTCTTACTGGGCCAGATCTCACAAACACCTTAGTCGGAGTACTTTGTAGATTTCGCAAGGGAACAGTTGCTGTTATGTGTGATATAGAACGAATGTTCCATCAATTTCATGTAACGCCTGAAGACCAAGACTACCTGAGGTTCTTATGGTGGGAGAACGGGGATTTAGGGTCTCCACCATCAATTTTTCGGATGAAAGTCCATCTTTTTGGTGCAGCCTCCTCACCTGGCTGTGCTAATTTTGGTCTTAAACATCTAGCCACTGAAGGTCAGGATCAGTTTCACCCAAGTACCTTTAAATTCATCCAAAGGAATTTTTATGTTGACGATGGGCTTGGAAGTTTATCGTCTGATGCTGAAGCAATCCAGCTTGTCAGAGAAGCTAGAGCGCTCTGCAGCAAAGGCAAGCTTAGGCTGCATAAATTCATTTCAAACAGCCAGAAAGTGTTGGAATCGATACCAGAGGAAGAGCGTGCTGAAGGAGTCAAGGATCTCAACATGACTTTGGGAGAACCGCTCATGGAAAGAGCTCTGGGCGTTCACTGGTGCGTATCCTCTGACGAATTCCAGTTCAGAGTCACTATCAAGGAACACCCTATGACCAGAAGAGGTGTGCTAGCTACAGTAGCTTCCATCTATGACCCATTAGGGTTTGTAGCCCCCTTTATTCTTGGTGGAAAGCAGATCCTACAACAACTCTGCAGAGACAAGGTTGACTGGGACGAGTCACTTCCAGACAAGCTCAAACAACAGTGGGAAGCATGGTTGCAAGATCTTCAAAAACTGTCTAATGTAACAATTAGAAGGTGCTTCATACCAGCAAACTTCACAAATGTCATGCAGTACGAGCTTCACCACTTCTCCGACGCCAGCCTCAAAGCTTACGGGGAGTGCACTTATCTCAGAGCAGTTAACACCAATGGAGACGTCCACTGCTCACTAGTTATGGGAAAGGCACGTGTTGCCCCCACAAAGATAACTACAATACCACGGCTTGAGTTATCTGCAGCCGTGGTAGCAGCAAGAACAAGTTCCATGCTCAGAAATGAGCTTGAAATAGATAATCTGCAAGAATATTTCTGGACTGACTCAAAGGTCATTCTTGGATATATAAACAACGATGCCAGACGTTTCCATGTGTTTGTAGCAAACAGAATCCAAAGTATCAAGTCTGTTACAGATCCCAAGCAATGGCACTTTGTATGTTCAGAAAACAATCCTGCGGATTATGCTTCGAGAGGCCTAACAGCAGATCAGCTTGTGACTTCAAACTGGTTCACTGGACCAAACTTTCTGTGGAAAAGAGAGCTACCTTTAGGAGATGGAAAGGTGGGAGAGGTCAACGACAATGATCCAGAACTTCGAAGGACACCAAGTTCTAAACACCAAGGCAGAGGAAGTTAGGACATTGTTAGGCCGCCTGTCAAAGTTTTCTGAATGGAGAAGAGCTGTTAAGGCCATTGCTTGTCTTAAGCGCCTCGCTAAACACATCAAGGGTCTCAAACCTAAACTAAATGAAACTACAAGTGTTGAGGAAAGACATGAAGCTGAACAGTTCATAATCAAGTTGGTCCAAAAAGAAGCATTCAGCAGTGAAATCTACAGTATACAGCAATGCAAAGAAGTAAAACCCAAAGACAAAGCAAACAAGCTCTACACATTGAGTCCATTTTTGGATGAAAATGGTGTTCTCAGGGTTGGAGGACGTTTGACAAGATCGAGCCTCCATCCTCATGTTAAGCACCCTGCTATACTGCCAAAAACAAGCCATGTGTCCTCTTTACTTATCAAGCACTACCATGAGAAGGTGCACCATCAAGGTAGAGGAATAACTATCAATGAGTTGCGATCCAATGGAATATGGGTCATTGGATGCAGCAATGCAGTTGCCTCACACATCTACAAGTGTGTATCATGCAGAAGGTATAGAAGGAGCACACAAGATCCTAAGATGGCAGATTTGCCAGAAGAAAGGATGGAAATGACACCTCCTTTCACATACTGTGGAATAGACTGCTTTGGACCATTCTATGTGAAGGAAGCCAGAAAGGAGCTGAAGAAGTATGGCCTTCTCTTTACTTGTATGTGTTCCAGAGCCATACATATTGAAATGCTTGATGACCTTACCACGGATGCATTTATCAATGCATTGCGCACATTTATTGCAATCCACGGACATGTCAGACAACTGAGATGTGATCAGGGGACCAACTTTGTTGGAGCTAAAAGAGAGTTCCTGAATGCAATGAAGGACTTGAACCATGAACAGTTGAAGACACATGGATGTGAGTTCATAATGAATGTCCCATCATCAAGCCATATGGGAGGTGTATGGGAGAGACAAATAAGAACAATAAGAAATGTCCTAACAGGAATCCTTGATCAGTCTGCTAAGAGACTTGACAGTACTTCACTGAGAACTTTCCTATATGAAGTGATGGCCATTGTGAACAGCAGACCTCTGACTACAGAGCACTTAAATGATCCAAGAAGTCTTGAACCTCTTACGCCAAATCACATTCTCATGATGAAGTCTGACATAATAGCACCCCCTCCTGGTCAATTTGTAAGTCAGGATCTATACCTCCGCAAGAGATGGCGCCAAGTGCAATTCTTGTCAAACGAATTCTGGACAAGGTGGAGGAAGGAGTATCTCCTTAATCTTCAGCAAAGACTAATATGGCAAAAGGAGAGGAGAAATACTAAGGTTAATGACATAGTTATCCTTCAAGAGGACAATTCTCCACGAAACCAATGGAGATTGGCTAAAGTAACAGAAGTGTACCCAAGCACTGACGAAAGGGTCAGAAAGGTCAAACTGTTGATTAGTGACTCTACCTTAGATGGTCAGGGAAAGCGCACTTCTAAGCCAGTCTATCTTGATAGACCTGTGCAAAAGATTGTTGTATTGCTTGAAGCAGAGTCCTAGATGATGTGAAGTGGCACAGATGATCATAAATACTTATATGTAGTTTATGTAAACTTGAACTTAAGTACTTTAAGTTCTTTGTAAGTACTTTAAACTGTGTTAAAGTAATGTTTAAAAGAAGAAAATCACAAAATAGTGATTTGGTGGGAGTTTAACTGCCATAAATATAGTTTACGTCATTTGTTTGTTCTGTTTTGTTAAAATATTTATTTCTTTATTTAATTAATATTTTTTATTGTAGTCATTGAGTAGGAACTAAGTTACGACCTGTGTTGCACACGGACTTTATGTTAATGCTGTTAGTCTACACTGGACACATGCGAGTCTGCAGAAGTTCCTCAAACTCCGTTAAGGGAGTAAAAGAAAGTTAAAAGACGGTTCAAGGTGACACTACATCACACGTACAGATGTTTCTGTGGCAACTCATTCCCTCTTGGTTGTGTGCAGCCAGCGAGGTATGTGTATTAATGTGTATTCAGACGTGCGCATTTTTTACTTTCGTTTTCTGCTGTATGTTTAGTGTAACGTGTGCTTGTTTTTTGTACGCTGTGTATTTAAACAGTTCGACGGTGGAATAAGAGGAGTAAAGTGCAAGCCCAAAGAGTTCCATTAAATCCATCAGTGACTGAAGAACTAAAGTGTTGTGTATTTCCTGGAGGGAGTGAAAATTTGCCCTATTCACTATACAGTATATTTAAAGTATACCACCGTCACTTTGCAGTTACTATACAGCATATAAAGACTGAGTCCTATTTACTATACAGTATATAGAGACTGTGGCCTATTCACAATATAGTACATATAAAGCATAACAGTCACTAAACAGTATAAAAAGGCAATGCACTATTGACTATACAGTACATAGGGTCAGTGCTCTATTTACTATAGAGTTTATTGAAACCATGCAATGATTATTATATAGTATATGGATGCAAAACTCTATTCACTTTTCAGCATATAGAGTATTTGGTCTATTCACTATACAGTATATAGAAACAATTTAATAGTCACTAAACAGCATATAGAGGCAGTGCTCTATTCACTATACAGTATACGTATACTGTGGCCTTTTCTGAATAGGCTACATACTCTATAAACTGTATAGTGAATAGAGCAGTGCCTCTGTATACTGTATAGTGATTATGGTTATATACATATCATATAGTGAATAGGGCACAGACTCTATGGAATGGTTTATGCCTTTAGAAATATATATAATGTGATCCGCTATTACTCATATTACTGAAATACGGTGTGTTTGGCCACATCGCTGAGATAATTACTGTGCTGACCAGGACCCAAACCCTGTGTATGACCCGCGGGATCATTTTCATCTATCCGAGTCCCTTTCAACTGCGTTAAAACTGAAGACTGCATTTCTTTCTCTCTTTTTTATCAGTGCGTGTGAATAATGAGTAATATTTATCTAGTGTCGGAAAGTGTATTATTTTTTCCTTGTTCCGAAATACTTTCATTTTGAAAGCTTTCCTAGGCACTTATTTTGGTGAGACAGTTAGTGATGTCACTTCCCTTTAAGCACATTAGGCTTGTTCGAGATGCGGCTGCGCCTCGCCTTGCTGGTCAGCGAGAGCAGCCGCGTGTAGGTGGGCGGGGTGGAGGAGCGGAGAAGTCAGGTCGGACAGTCTCCACCTGCAGCCCACGTGAACAACACAGGATCTCGCGATGAATGCGCTGTTTGTTTACTTCTGGTGTGAATAAAATCGCAAAAGTGAAACAGAGATAACATGAGTGTTATTAAATTGAGATAAAAACTTGTTATAAATATTCACAAAACATACTGTCATGTTACAGATGTATTGTGTAGTACTAAATTAATAATGGGATTAAATTTTTATTTGCAGACCAGCTTTTCTGTCCTTTGTTCTTGGAAATAAATACATCATGCTCATTTACACAGCTTTAATTGTTTAGCGCATTTCACAACACAAAAACAATAGAAGAAAAGAAAAGTAGATCTCAGTATAATAGTTATGTAGGTTTAAAGATAATTAATAAGAGCAGTTCAGGGCGCTTTATAAAACAGTAAAAATTATAGCAGTTGAGCTTTATTATGATATAAAATGCAGATTATGAACAAATAAATATTTTTGAATACTGCATGAAAATGAACTGTCTTGCTACTAGATATGACAGTGTAAATACTGTGTTTTTTAAGGGGTTTTAGAGGAGATATATATTTTAAAATAAAAAGATTCACACGTGATAGGTGTCGGTGGATCTTCTAACCAATAGGGATTAAGCTCTGTCGTCATCAGGGCGGCTCTAGGCTCCCGCAGTTGGTGGGAAGCAACTGCAGCGCCTGGGTCTATGGCAAGCCAACTAAGCCAAAACGTGTGGGAAAGAAACGCCTCCACGCGTAAAAATATGACGTGTCCACACGTAAAAAAATCACGTGTACAGGCGGTAAAACTGTTCGTGTATACACGTTTTGGCATCTAACATCCAATCGGTAAACGCGCCTATGCATACATTTGCATTGTAATAAGGCAGCCTGACAACACATGATGTCATGCAACGTATTGTATTCCATATTCATAAGACGCTTACGTGGGTTACAACGCAGTGTCTACGTACCGTGACATACCCCCATACATACTCATACACACTCTGCACGCAAGGTCCACATAACTGAAACGTTGTAATCATGTGTCTATGATGTACCCCCTATTTCACATGATGTAACCCCCGCCATTTTATATCCATAGTGGTTTGCTTTAGGACAATAAAAATGTAAAAGAAACTAATAAAAGATACAGAGAAATTGTGACTCTAAATTTACTAAATTCAGTGGCTGAACACCGAATGTTGTTTACTAGGGCTTAAAAAAGCATAACATTTTAAAAGTTAAGACTTTAAGTGTGGACAGTTAGGACTGAAATATTGTGTTTATATTGATTGTAGTTCATTTTTTTTTATTTTTTTTTAGACCTAACATTTTTAATAACAGCCTTGCTTTAGTGTTAATTGTGCCGCTATAATACGACTTGACTTAATATGACTTTCCCTGTGGGATCTGTCTTACATAGGGTGACCAGATTCCAATTCAACAGATGTGGGACAAAGACTATTTTTGTGTGGGACAATGTGGGACACCAATGCATCGAGGCAGTCGAAACAAATAAAAAATGTGTGTAGCCTATATGTATGTATGTATGTGTGTATATATATATATATATATATATATATATATATATATATATATATATATGAAGAGTTTGGTTCCAAAACGCTATAAATCCATTTTTATCAATTTGAGTAAAAAAGGGTTTTCTTTAGCAAGAAAGTGGTAGGCTGAAAACCACCGTTTTCTGTTTCAAACTATCAAATACCATACTAAGGTTAAAATAACACAAAAAAATCAAATCAAGATTTTAATATTTAAAGATTTATTTTGAAAAATAATTCGTTTTTTCGCAAAACGCAATAAATCCATGCCAAGTTTTTTTTTTCAAAATGTCTTATATATCCTTTGGCATCAATATATATATATTTTACTAATTATGTGCAAAATACAATACTAAATAACAGTAAATTGTACATCTGAATATAATAGTTTAACCATTGGGCCTAAAAACACAAATTTTAAAACATTTCTTTTCAAAAAAGTGCAAAATTTCATTAATGAACAAGACATTAACACTATAAAATCCCCAAAATCACGTTACATTAATGTGCTGTAGTGTAGTGTAGTGTAGTGCAAGGGCGTAGGAGCGGGCTTGATATTGGGGGGGACACATTTGCCAATATGAACCCAAGCCCACCCTATAGTTTCCTAGAACATTTGGGGAAATTTAATTAAAATTAAATTATTATTATAAGGTGATTTTACAACCTAAACATGTTACTCCAATTTACTAATAACGTTACTCCACCTTAGTTACTAATGTTAGAAAAAAATTATGCATGCAATGTCTGAATTATATACGTATGAAAAAAATGATAATATTTAAAATAATATAACAGATTTGTTTATTATTATTATTATTATTATTGTTATTATTATTATTATTATTATGTATTGGCATGTCAATTCTGTTGTATATTTACATTTTCTCCTGTTTTTTTTATTTTTTGTAATGAGAGCTCTTTTTAAGATGGTGTCCTTTTATGTAAAAGAATGTAACTTTCCATAGAGATTTTTATAAACCTCAGAACGTGGTCTTACTGTGAACTACAAATGAACAGAAGTCACTTTACAGCAGTGTTTCTCAACCCTGTTCTTACATATTCTACTGCATATTAACACTGTTCTGCATGTTCTAAAGCTTTCTCTGATTTAAAGGCATTTAATGAAGTAAGTGGTGGTTTGATGTGTTTAATACACTGCTGGATAAATTTAGGCTCCATAGGGAGTTAAGGGGTTTAAACAGGTAAACTCAGTAAATGACTGTTTATTAGCTGATCAGCTGGATCAGGTGGAAAACACTATTTTAGGGCAGTGATCGGGGTTAAGAAACTGCTTTAACCTACAAACATAAAGTACTGTACTAAATTCTAGCTATCCACTACATCTGGCTTCTAGATAACTAGTTAGCTAAATTTAATTTTCGTTCATTATAGCTCACAGTAAGTCTTGTAATCCTAAATTGGAAAACACAGTTTGAAAATGAAATAGTGATTAGCTATATAGTTTATTTTTTCTTTAACCTTGACTCCCAATCTAGGTAATTCTAAAGTTAAACTCACTAACACAGCTGCAGTTTATTAATCACAGTGAGTTTTGTGTTTTGATTCAGAGACGTGTATTTTTAACCAGCTATCAGAAACATATCATCACAGTTGAAGTGGTTAGCCTACCGTTCCCTTTCTGTTAGAAAAATCTCCGTATATCCATCTCTGTTTTAAAATCAGCTGAAGCTGCTGCAGCCCGAACCCGCTGCTAAATTTCACAGCGAGGGGGCGGGGCTTCCCCAACAGCACACTGCCTCTAATCCGCGTGCCGCAAAACCAGCAAGCTGATTGGCTGTTTCTACTGAGAGGCGGGACTTAATACCTGAACCGGCTCCGTGATTGGTCCGGTCTGTCTCCTCATTAACAGTACAGCTGATCTGAGCGAAACGATATCATTTTTGGGGGGGACAAATCCACCTGTTTCTAATATTGGGTGGGACATGTCCCACCCATCCCCCCCGGTTCCTACGCCTATGGTGTAGTGTAGTGTGGTGTAGTATAGTGTGTGTGTGTGTGTGTGTTTGTGTGAACTGCAGATGACAGCGGGCATTTCCCCCCTCCTGAATGCCTCATTTTCTTTACCTTTTCTCGTACAGGAGACTCTTTTGATGGCTTTCTCTTTTTTTTCAATAACTGCTTCACGAACAGGCTCCTCTATACCATCAAAACCGCTCATTTTCGCGGACTTTGAGAGTGAAAAACGAAACTGAAAGTAGGCTACACGAAATACCGGCACGCTCAACAGCGCCCGTGTTTACATAAGATAGCTCGTGGAATGCTGCCCTGTGATTGGATGAGTGGAGATGTGGCGTTCTGCGGGAAAACAAGACTGGCGTTTATCGCGTTTTGGAAAAAAAGAGAGAAAACAGGGCAGCACGCCCCCTGCTGACAGCCTTCACTGCTTTCCCCACACAGCCGTTTAATAAATGCCAGATTACAAAACACGCATTTTAAAACTGGAGTCTGATTGCCACTAATGCGGGACAGCGTCTCAATTTGCGGGACGCATGAAAAGTAATGAAATTGCGTGACTGTCCCGCACAAAGCGGGACATCTGGTCACCCTAGTCTTACACCTAGCAATAATAGTTATATTTCTTGTGTGTTAATGTAGGGAATGTTATGTTCCCTGAGTAGGGCACTGTGGCATTAAAAATACTTGTTTATCCACATTTTAATCTGTCCTAGCAGATATGAGGTGTTGTACAGGCATATTAAGACTGCTTCTACGGCTCAGTAAATGTTGCCATCTACAGGCTGCATATTGCAACTGCGGCTTTTTGAGATGGACAGTAAATCCCAAGACGTTAATTTTTTACGTCTGTACACGTAATATATCCACGTCTGTACAGGTGAAAAAAAGCACGTGATGTACAGACGGCATAAATTTACTCCTCCACACGTAAAAAGATTCCGTCTGTACACGTAAAAAGATAATGTCTTCACTGTGCAGGTGAACAGAGATGGTGGACAGCCCTGTGTGCGTTAATGAATAAAATGTAAGTTCCTTTCAGATGTAGCACTGCAGTTTCAGCTAAAACTAGTCTATAAGTGTGCATTTAATCTTTATACATTTTTATGCCTTATTTGAGTGCAGTTTAAACCTAATGGTATTTAGTAGCTACCTTATTTCGGCCCATAGTGCTTAACTTCCACCACTGTGTGCTAAATGTAGCCTTGTTTATACAATCTTCTTTGTTTGATGAATAAACATATCATATGTTTAAGATATAATCTGTGTTTTGTTCCCATTGTTCAGTTGTTGGTCACATGGCAACTTTTGCTACTGCAATTATCTAGTTCTACCACTAGAGGACTCCAGAGACCATGTAATCCCTTTAAACTCTCCTTAGTCTTTCCTTTAGCATAGTGTTTTGTACTGAGTGTTCAGAATGGTAGTATAATATACCATAGTATAACTAATATTGTTGTTTATATTGTATTACCTCCATTTCATTTACCTAATGCCATATATTGTATTTGTTTCCTTTAGATCACACACACACACACACACACACACACACACACACACACACACACACACACACACACACACACACACACATACCCACACATCTACAAGCAATAAATGCAAACCCGATTGTCCAACCCATCAATAAAGTATGCTGGAAGAACCTCTCTGTGCCCATACTCTCTGACCGGAGTCCCTGTCTGTAGGATACTATCAGATCAGCATTCAACATCCAGAGTTACCAACTCTATCACAGCTAGTGTTTGTGATACTCATGAAAATAAATCAATATATTTTCTAAAAAGGTTGGAAAAAATAGATGAACCGGGGGATGGGCCACATCAGGGACTGCTAGAGACACACACTTCTGTTCTGCTTCTGTTGCCTGAATAACTGTGGATATGATGGAAGTGTATTTTAATGCTGTAATTATGTGTGGAGGAACCACAAGCTCTTACTTTATAAAGAAACCAAGCTGCTCTCCTTCACCAGGAGCTGTATATAAAATATATTTTAACATATATAATGTACAGAACTGTATTTATATTGTATCTCTACAAAATGTACAAAAAATGGGTACAAAGATGTCCTAGAATACAGAAAGTTTACAACATACAAGACTTGCAGTTATTGTGTCAGTGAGTGAATGTGTTTGAGTGAAGTTCTAACTGCAAAAAGAAGTGCAGACATTAATAATAAAGTGCCCAGTGAGTAAGGGAAACTGAAGAAAAAATAATCTATGAATTAAATGAAAATGTGAACAACTGCGTAACATTTGGGAAAAAAAAGTAATTAAGTTAGAACTGTGTGAATAAAAATTAAATCTGTTAACTAAAT
Organism: Astyanax mexicanus; assembly: GCF_023375975.1. Lineage (NCBI taxonomy): Eukaryota > Metazoa > Chordata > Actinopteri > Characiformes > Acestrorhamphidae > Astyanax > Astyanax mexicanus. The sequence goes on from NC_064408.1 coordinate 123,180,322, forward strand.
AACGCTAATAAGCAATAAATCTAGGATCTTCAACCGAGGTTAAATTTGAGGATATTTTACTCTTACAGAGGTAAATTAGCTTAAAAACATATAGTAGCTAAAATAATTGTCTGTTTAAAAAACACTTTTAGTCACAGAAAACAGTTAATAAATGCTAATCTCCATAGAAACTTTGGGAACATTCAGTAGTTAGCTTAGCTAACGCTAGGACGCTAGCTAATTTAGTCGATTCCTAACTTTTGATCTAAAATTCAACATTTATTTAGACTGGTTTAATCTATAGTTGTTTAATCTCATCAATTTATCTATTAATTATAAGTGTTTTTCTCAGTTTGTTAAACAGTTTAAGAGAAACGGAGATAATTCACTGCTAACTCTGTTAGCTGCTAACAGGCTAATGTGACAGGAATCTGACAGGAGAGCGTCTCGCGCTGAATCACAGCGTGTATAAAGAGCGCTGCAGTGGTGTGTGTGTGTGTGTGTGTGTTAGGGCCAACAAATTTTGATTTAGTGTTAGTCATAGTCTTGTGAGAAAATTACATTAGTTTTAGTCATAATTTAGTCATCTGAAATGTTTTAGACGACTAATTATCATTAGAAAAGAATCGACTAAAATTACAGTCAATTTAGTGCTTTTTCATCAGTTCCCTTGAATGATTAACTATCCACTTAAAAAACATTTATTAACCAATTGTATAATAGTATTAATGTTTGAATGTTGAATATATTTATATTTATATGATTTAACGTATATTATTATTGTAATTTAAAATTTAACATTTTGTTCTAGAAATCAGGTCAAAATTAGATTAATTAAAGCATTTAAATGGTTAAATAGTTTGAACAGAGCTGTAGATGCTAAAATATAGCTTTTAAAGGATCTAGTTTTATCTCCAGCACTAGATTAACCCAGCACACCTACTGTAGCTACATTCTATAAATGAGGTCAAACACACATTCACACACTGTCCTGTAGAGATGCTCTCAGCATGCACTTAAAGACTTCATGAGTTAAAGTGAGAAACTGATGAGAAAGTGCTGTAAGGAACTTTACACAGACTTTTGGGTTCATAGATTCACTTATTTTATTGTTATATTTTCGCTACATCTTTTTCTCTATTGAGTTCTTTCTGACCTGTTTCTGCTGTGAACATTAGCTATATGTTTCCACTGTGGGATTTAACAGATGATCTGGATCTTAATGAGTGAGTTAATCTGTATCAGTAACATTAACGTTACAGAACATCAGTTAAACACACCATCAGATCATGAAATATCATTAACATTAAAACGCTGATCTCTGAATGGAGATCTGTGTGACTCTTGTCTGCAGAAGCTAAAAGATTAGTGGTGTTTTTACCGGAAATGGAGTCGCTCCACACGTATTTACACGTTGTCTTGTTTTTCAGGACGTTAAAAGAGAAATATATGGTCTCTTCTCTTTCTCCCTGCTGCTGACACTGTCGAGTTAAATTCCAGTCGAGCCCCGTAGGTAACACTAAATCTTTACTTGTCACACAATTCTCTAAACATGCCCTTCAAACACCATAACCCCACACCAAATCTGCAAAACCACACACTAATTCTCAGTGTCTGACTCAGTTTTCAATTTCCAAACACACATTTTGCAAAACTCTACACACAAGTTTCTACCTAACACACAAAGATCAAACAGGAAGTTACTTGATTTCATCTTTTAAACACAACCTATCAAAATGCCACACTAAATCACCAGTGCTTCACTCCCACCCCTCACATGTGTAAACACTCATTACTGTATTGAACACCAACGAATCATTGGCTAAGCATAGGTCTATAAATAGGTTAAATGTCAAGATGTCTGTTTTGAACCATGAATGACAACAAAGTGAGAGCCGGGAGAGTTGGTAGAGGCAGAGGACGTCCACGAGGAGTTCGGGTTCGAGGAGGAGGAGTTGGAAGGGGAGGAAGAGGACGAGTTGGACAGGGAAGAGGACAAAGGCAAAGAAGGGAAGCAAGGAGAGCTGTCTCAGATGAGATTAGGGTTACATTGGTTGATCATGTGATCAATCATGGGTTGACCATGAGAGAGGCTGGACTGTGGGTCCGATTCACGGTGGCAGCCTTAATCCGAACATTGATTTGGAAAAAATAAATATTTTGGGTTTGAAAACTGTTTGTGTGTGTTGTGAGTATTTCACCTTCTCTCTGCACTTCTGTATGGAAATAAACATAGAATCCCTGAATGAAAGAAGAGCTTTAGGTTTTGATCAACAGTGTGCACACCATGAATCCAAAATGTCATATTGTGATAAAGGTGTTGGCAGTGTGAGGTCAGTGCTTGCTTTTGAGATGTGTTGATGACATTTTGAATGTTGTGTGAGGTTTGAGGCATTTTGTGTGAGCAATTGTGAGTTTTATGTGTAGAGTTTTGAAAAATAGACACAGAGCTTGGAAAATGTGTGTAAACAGTTGTAAAAAAACTGTAATATCAGATCATCTGTTTAATCCCACAGTGGGAAACATATAGCTAGTGTTACAGCAGGAACAGGTCAGAAAGGAAAAAGATGTAGCAAAAATAAAACAATAAAAAGAGTGAATATATTAAACCCAAAAGTCTGTGTAAAGTTCCTTACAGCACTTTATCAGTTTCTTACTTTAACTCACAAAGTCTCTCAGTACATCCTGAAATCATCTCTACAGGACAGTGTGTGAATGTGTGTTTTTAATCTCATGTATTGAATGGAGCTACAGTAGGTGTGCTGGATTAGTGTTGGATATAAAACTAGATCCTTTAAAAACTGTGTTTTTACATCTACATCTCTGTTCAAACTATAATATATCTATTCAAATGTTTTATGACCTGATTCCTAGAACAAAATTTTAAATGTAAAATAGTTATAGTCACATACCTACAAAAATAATATACATTAAATCATATATAAAAATAAATATATTTCACTTTCAAACATTAACCGTATTACTCAACTTGTTAACTTGCTCTAATCATACAGAAGATCAGATTATTATAATATAAAAAAAAAGTATTGGAACAGAAGCTGATTGGCTGTATCTTCTGTAATTGTGCTAGTATTTCCCATTTCCTTGGTCTGGAATGAGAAGGAAAGGAATGAACTCAGAGGATTACGGCTGGAGTTTGGGGCAGTTTTGCAGGAAAAGTGTGAAACTGAAGTCCCAAAAGTTTAATCAGAAGTTCGACTACAGCAAGAAGATTTGTGAGGAGGTCTGTGGCTAACGTAGGCTTGGGACCTCTAGTGTTTGAGAATTTGGTATGAGTGATCAGGTAGTCACAGTGAATTTTCTGTGTATGATTTTTTTTTTATATATAATTTTATTTCTTATGTTTGCATTTTCTCCCCAAATTACATGGCCAATTACTCCCCCTATCACTAGTGATGCCCCAACACACCAGGAGATTGAAGACTAGCACATGCTGAAGCCACTGAGCAGCCAGCGCGCTCGGAGGAAAGTGCACCGACTCAATTCCGATACATCAGCTCACAGACGCCCTGTGGTGCAGACATCACCCTAGGAGTGATGCTGGAGAGAGCACCATCTACTGTACCCACCCAGAAGGCGCAGGGCCAATTGTGCTCCCTCTGAGCGCCGACAGCTTGATGGCAAAGCTGCATGAGCTGGGGTTCAAACCTGCAACCTCCTGCTAATAGTGGCAGCGCTTTAGACCGCTGGACCAATTAGTCATCTATGGCATATCAGCTCTCAGAATCAGAAACGATTACATTCATTCAATTAATAAAGAATTATTAAACATGTTTAATATTAGTGCATTAGTAGTAATATGTTTGTTGTTAAAACTAATATTCGTAGTAGTATCAGTAGTAATTTTTAAACTTAATTGATTAATTTATTTATCTTTTAAAATATACAAAACAAAATCCTAATAGACATAGTTTGCTTATATGGATAAATTAAACATTATTTTACGTGTCTTTTTTTAAATAAAAATACATCTCAAATAGATGAAATTAAATAGTATATAATATTATAATTTCTTCTGAAATCCTTAATATTTTTATGTTTTCGTTGCAATACAAAATCCAAAACCTGTAATCGTGTCTTAGTGCATTACAAGTCCATTATTAATGGCTATATATGATAATTTTCGTGTTGGGTTCTTTTATATAACATTAATCGACACCACAATAATATCATTTATTTTTCTATTTAATAAAAACATATTTTGTAAACCAATTTACTTTAGCTAAATAATTTAAGGGTATAATTCTGGCACTAACACACAGATTACAGGTTTTGGATTTAATATTGCACTTAAATCAGTGCACTACATTTCCCGGCGGAAGGATCAGCGAGTTTGATCATTAATAATTCGGTTATTTCAGCGTTTGTAGATCAGTACTCCTCCTGGGTGTTTCTAGAAGCAGCGAGACAGGTGAGTTCAGGCGATTTTATGTGAGTATTTGGGTGAGTTCAGGTTATTTCAGGTGATTTTAGGTAATTTTATGTAAGTTTCAGTGGTTTTAAAGCAGTAGTTTATATCAGCGCTGCCCTCACGCGCTCTTTATGCGCGCTGTGATTCGGCGCGAGACGCTCTCCTGTCAGATTCCTGTCACATTAGCCTGTTAGCAGCTAACAGAGTTAGCAGTGAATTAGCCCCGTTTCTCTTAAACTAGGGTGACCAGATGTCCCGCTTTGTGCGGGACAGTCACGCAATTTCATTACTTTTCATGCGTCCCGCAAATTGAGACGCTGTCCCGCATTAGTGGCAATCAGACTCCAGTTTTAAAATGCGTGTTTTGTAATCTGGCATTTATTAAACGGCTGTGTGGGGAAAGCAGTGAAGGCTGTCAGCAGGGGGCGTGCTGCCCTGTTTTCTCTCTTTTTTTCCAAAACGCGATAAACGCCAGTCTTGTTTTCCCGCAGAACGCCACATCTCCACTCATCCAATCACAGGGCAGCATTCCACGAGCTATCTTATGTAAACACGGGCGCTGTTGAGCGTGCCGGTATTTCGTGTAGCCTACTTTCAGTTTCGTTTTTCACTCTCAAAGTCCGCGAAAATGAGCGGTTTTGATGGTATAGAGGAGCCTGTTCGTGAAGCAGTTATTGAAAAAAAAGAGAAAGCCATCAAAAGAGTCTCCTGTACGAGAAAAGGTAAAGAAAATGAGGCATTCAGGAGGGGGGAAATGCCCGCTGTCATCTGCAGTTCACACAAACACACACACACACACACACTATACTACACCACACTACACTACACCATAGGCGTAGGAACCGGGGGGGATGGGTGGGACATGTCCCACCCAATATTAGAAACAGGTGGATTTGTCCCCCCCAAAAATGATATCGTTTCGCTCAGATCAGCTGTACTGTTAATGAGGAGACAGACCGGACCAATCACGGAGCCGGTTCAGGTATTAAGTCCCGCCTCTCAGTAGAAACAGCCAATCAGCTTGCTGGTTTTGCGGCACGCGGATTAGAGGCAGTGTGCTGTTGGGGAAGCCCCGCCCCCTCGCTGTGAAATTTAGCAGCGGGTTCGGGCTGCAGCAGCTTCAGCTGATTTTAAAACAGAGATGGATATACGGAGATTTTTCTAACAGAAAGGGAACGGTAGGCTAACCACTTCAACTGTGATGATATGTTTCTGATAGCTGGTTAAAAATACACGTCTCTGAATCAAAACACAAAACTCACTGTGATTAATAAACTGCAGCTGTGTTAGTGAGTTTAACTTTAGAATTACCTAGATTGGGAGTCAAGGTTAAAGAAAAAATAAACTATATAGCTAATCACTATTTCATTTTCAAACTGTGTTTTCCAATTTAGGATTACAAGACTTACTGTGAGCTATAATGAACGAAAATTAAATTTAGCTAACTAGTTATCTAGAAGCCAGATGTAGTGGATAGCTAGAATTTAGTACAGTACTTTATGTTTGTAGGTTAAAGCAGTTTCTTAACCCCGATCACTGCCCTAAAATAGTGTTTTCCACCTGATCCAGCTGATCAGCTAATAAACAGTCATTTACTGAGTTTACCTGTTTAAACCCCTTAACTCCCTATGGAGCCTAAATTTATCCAGCAGTGTATTAAACACATCAAACCACCACTTACTTCATTAAATGCCTTTAAATCAGAGAAAGCTTTAGAACATGCAGAACAGTGTTAATATGCAGTAGAATATGTAAGAACAGGGTTGAGAAACACTGCTGTAAAGTGACTTCTGTTCATTTGTAGTTCACAGTAAGACCACGTTCTGAGGTTTATAAAAATCTCTATGGAAAGTTACATTCTTTTACATAAAAGGACACCATCTTAAAAAGAGCTCTCATTACAAAAAATAAAAAAAACAGGAGAAAATGTAAATATACAACAGAATTGACATGCCAATACATAATAATAATAATAATAACAATAATAATAATAATAATAATAAACAAATCTGTTATATTATTTTAAATATTATCATTTTTTTCATACGTATATAATTCAGACATTGCATGCATAATTTTTTTCTAACATTAGTAACTAAGGTGGAGTAACGTTATTAGTAAATTGGAGTAACATGTTTAGGTTGTAAAATCACCTTATAATAATAATTTAATTTTAATTAAATTTCCCCAAATGTTCTAGGAAACTATAGGGTGGGCTTGGGTTCATATTGGCAAATGTGTCCCCCCCAATATCAAGCCCGCTCCTACGCCCTTGCACTACACTACACTACACTACAGCACATTAATGTAACGTGATTTTGGGGATTTTATAGTGTTAATGTCTTGTTCATTAATGAAATTTTGCACTTTTTTGAAAAGAAATGTTTTAAAATTTGTGTTTTTAGGCCCAATGGTTAAACTATTATATTCAGATGTACAATTTACTGTTATTTAGTATTGTATTTTGCACATAATTAGTAAAATATATATATATTGATGCCAAAGGATATATAAGACATTTTGAAAAAAAAAACTTGGCATGGATTTATTGCGTTTTGCGAAAAAACGAATTATTTTTCAAAATAAATCTTTAAATATTAAAATCTTGATTTGATTTTTTTGTGTTATTTTAACCTTAGTATGGTATTTGATAGTTTGAAACAGAAAACGGTGGTTTTCAGCCTACCACTTTCTTGCTAAAGAAAACCCTTTTTTACTCAAATTGATAAAAATGGATTTATAGCGTTTTGGAACCAAACTCTTCATATATATATATATATATATATATATATATATATATATATATATATATATACACACATACATACATACATATAGGCTACACACATTTTTTATTTGTTTCGACTGCCTCGATGCATTGGTGTCCCACATTGTCCCACACAAAAATAGTCTTTGTCCCACATCTGTTGAATTGGAATCTGGTCACCCTATCTTAAACTGTTTAATAAACGGAGGAAACACTAATAATTTATGGGTAAGTTGATGAGATTAAAGAAGTTTAGACTAATCTAGACTAATTAAATGCTGGTTTTAGGCGCAGTTTAAGTTCAGAAGCGGGTAAATTACTGGCTGTAGCTAAACGCTGCTGAAGTTTCTGAGGAGAAAGAGCATTTATTAGCTGCTGTACCTGAATAAGAAGAGTTTTAAGTGTTTAGATTAAACTAATTACCACTATTCTCACTGTTCTTCTCACTGCTATCTGTTATTTTAATTAATTTACCCCAGTAAAGTACAGTACAGTAAGTTATCCTCCAAATTTACCTCAGTTTAAGAGCCAGTTTAACAGATTTTTAAACTAATATTTCTCCTCCATCAGCCGGAGATTCCAGAGAGTTTACGCTGGAAACTCCTTAAACCTTCCTGTTGATTATATTTTATGGTAAATTCTGATGTAATAGTGTTTAAACTAATTAAATAATAAAATACTGTTATTCTACTGCTGGTTTTCAGTGAACAGTAAACACTGTTATTGATGGTTCTCTTCATGGACAGGCTCCTTCCCATCATTTATTTATCTGCAGAATATGTATGTTTTATTTTACTGATACAGTAATTTACAGTAAGTCTGTTACTGAAATGGCTCATGCTCTGAATTAAGTAGTTATTTCAATATTTGTGTTTTATGTTAGAAAAATGCAATATACAGCTGAGGAAAGTGTTGTTTTATGTGCAACAAATAACACACATTTGTATTAGAGTCGGCCATAACATTAAAACCACTGTTAGGTGATGTGAATAACTTTAAATAATAAATTACCTTTACTCCTGTTGGAGGATACTTATATTAGGCAGCGAGTGAACAGTCAGTTCTTGGGCGAGAGTAAGAATCTGATACATTTAAAGAGAACCAAACTGTAATATCCTTTAATTTACCTCAAACATTAAACACTGACTTTTTCTTTTAATCAAATTATTCTTTTGTGTCTCAGTCATAAATAATAGGCAGATATTTTTAATAATAAATAATGATATAATTATCATCTCATTTAAACTATTACATGCAGGTATTGACATAAAAAATACTTATATTTAATACGATGATATTGTTCAAGTTGATGAAGATAACTATGCTTTAGTGCTGTATAATAGATAAAACTGATTTATGAGTCTTTATGAGTTATTGATTAGTTAAATGTGTTTTCTCCCTCAGATTGCAGCATTTAACATCAAGAATGAACGCATCATCCACAGTAAGTTATATATTTTTTTCACATTTACACTATCAGTGTGGTGTTTGTTACATATATAAATCTTAAAACGATAATGTAAATAAATAATTTATCAAAAGTAAATAAATAAAACCACAGATGTAGTTAATCAATTTTTCTATTTAATAAAAACATATTTTGTAAACCAATTTACTTTAGCTAAATAATTTAAGGGTATAATTCTGGCACTAACACACAGATTACAGGTTTTGGATTTAATATTGCACTTAAATCAGTGCACTACATTTCCCGGCGGAAGAATCAGCGAGTTTGATCATTAATAATTCGGTTATTTCAGCGTTTGTAGATCAGTACTCCTCCTGGGTGTTTCTAGAAGCAGCGAGACAGGTGAGTTCAGGCGATTTTATGTGAGTATTTGGGTGAGTTCAGGTTATTTCAGGTGATTTTAGGTAATTTTATGTAAGTTTCAGTGGTTTTAAAGCAGTAGTTTATATCAGCGCTGCCCTCACGCGCTCTTTATGCGCGCTGTGATTCGGCGCGAGACGCTCTCCTGTCAGATTCCTGTCACATTAGCCTGTTAGCAGCTAACAGAGTTAGCAGTGAATTAGCCCCGTTTCTCTTAAACTGTTTAATAAACGGAGGAAACACTAATAATTTATGGGTAAGTTGATGAGATTAAAGAAGTTTAGACTAATCTAGACTAATTAAATGCTGGTTTTAGGCGCAGTTTAAGTTCAGAAGCGGGTAAATTACTGGCTGTAGCTAAACGCTGCTGAAGTTTCTGAGGAGAAAGAGCATTTATTAGCTGCTGTACCTGAATAAGAAGAGTTTTAAGTGTTTAGATTAAACTAATTACCACTATTCTCACTGTTCTTCTCACTGCTATCTGTTATTTTAATTAATTTACCCCAGTAAAGTACAGTACAGTAAGTTATCCTCCAATTTTACCTCAGTTTAAGAGCCAGTTTAACAGATTTTTAAACTAATATTTCTCCTCCATCAGCCGGAGATTCCAGAGAGTTTACGCTGGAAACTCCTTAAACCTTCCTGTTGATTATATTTTATGGTAAATTCTGATGTAATAGTGTTTAAACTAATTAAATAATAAAATACTGTTATTCTACTGCTGGTTTTCAGTGAACAGTAAACACTGTTATTGATGGTTCTCTTCATGGACAGGCTCCTTCCCATCATTTATTTATCTGCAGAATATGTATGTTTTATTTTACTGATACAGTAATTTACAGTAAGTCTGTTACTGAAATGGCTCATGCTCTGAATTAAGTAGTTATTTCAATATTTGTGTTTTATGTTAGAAAAATGCAATATACAGCTGAGGAAAGTGTTGTTTTATGTGCAACAAATAACACACATTTGTATTAGAGTCGGCCATAACATTAAAACCACTGTTAGGTGATGTGAATAACTTTAAATAATAAATTACCTTTACTCCTGTTGGAGGATACTTATATTAGGCAGCGAGTGAACAGTCAGTTCTTGGGCGAGAGTAAGAATCTGATACATTTAAAGAGAACCAAACTGTAATATCCTTTAATTTACCTCAAACATTAAACACTGACTTTTTCTTTTAATCAAATTATTCTTTTGTGTCTCAGTCATAAATAATAGGCAGATATTTTTAATAATAAATAATGATATAATTATCATCTCATTTAAACTATTACATGCAGGTATTGACATAAAAAATACTTATATTTAATACGATGATATTGTTCAAGTTGATGAAGATAACTATGCTTTAGTGCTGTATAATAGATAAAACTGATTTATGAGTCTTTATGAGTTATTGATTAGTTAAATGTGTTTTCTCCCTCAGATTGCAGCATTTAACATCAAGAATGAACGCATCATCCACAGTAAGTTATATATTTTTTTCACATTTACACTATCAGTGTGGTGTTTGTTACATATATAAATCTTAAAACGATAATGTAAATAAATAATTTATCAAAAGTAAATAAATAAAACCACAGATGTAGTTAATCAGCCAGTCTTGGTTGAAAGTCTTTCTATTATTAATCACAAAAACACCTTCAGAGCTTATAAAGAGAATATTAGTGATCACAATGTTCAGATCTATATTTTATTAGACTTTATCTTATTAAAACTGTTATTATCTCTCTGAATAAAATACGTAATAACTCGCTATATGCTCCAGTACAGCTGCACTCTTCCATATTATTAGTACCACTATCAGCATTTTCCTCAATCTATCAGTCTGAATTAATGTTGTCTCATATTCACATAGTACAATTTTTAAATCACACATCAAAGCATTCATGTAAAAATTATATTTAGAGGAAAATCAGAGTAAATCTGAGGAGCTTAATTATTACATTACATTTGGCAGACGCTTTTGTCCAAAGCGACTTACAATAGTCAAGTACAATGTAAAATAAGTTTAAAGGTAAAACATCTTTGGATAGGGATAAAAGGAGGACAAAGGGGAATAATAGGATAGAGGAGTGAAGGAGAGGAAGAAGGAATGAGGTTAGAAGTAGTTAGTGTGTTAGAGGTGTTAAGAGAGTAAGTGCTCTTTGAAGAGCTCTGTCTTCAGGAGTTTCTTAAAGATAGCGAGAGATTCTCCTGATCTGGTAGTGGAGGGTAGTTTGTTCCACCATTGGGGAACTCTGTATGAGAACAGTCTGGATTGCTTTGTGTGAATGTTTGGCAAAGCGAGGCGACGTTCACTGGAGGAGCGCAGCGACCGGGAGGTAGCATAAGCCTTCAGGAGTGAGTGCAGGTAGCAAGGAGCCTGTTCTGTCATCACCTTGTAGGCGATTGTAAGAGCTTTGAATTTGATGCGAGCATCAACTGGTAGCCAATGGAGCTCAATGAGCAGTGGGGTGACATGTGCCCGTTTTGGCTGGTTGAAGACCAGACATGCTGCTGCGTTCTGGATCATCTGGAGTGGTTTTACTACACAGGCCGGGAGGCCAGTTAGCAGGGCATTGCAGTAGTCGAGGCGTGAGATGACGACCGCTTGCACCAGGAGTTGGGTGGCCTGTTGCGTCAGGAACGGTCTAATTTTTCGGATGTTATAGAGCGCAAAGCGGCAGGACCGAGCAACTGAGGCCACAGGGTGCGTGAAGGAGAGCTGGTCATCAACCATAACACCCAGGTTCCTAGCAACCTTTGTCGGTGAGAGAGAGAGAGAGTCGATACTTATAGAGAATTTGTGTTGAAAAGATGGTTTTGCTGGTATAACGAGAAGTTCAGTCTTTGAGAGATTTAATTGAAGGTGATGCTCCCTCATCCATGAGGATATGTCAGAGAGACACTGCGAAATCCGTGCAGAGATTGAGTGATCTTCAGGTGAGAACGACAGGTATAGCTGGGTGTCATCAGCAAAGCAATGGTAGGAAAATCCGTGTGAGCGGATAACCTGACCAAGAGAGGTGGTGTATATGGAGAAGAGAAGGGGTCCCAGTACCGAACCTTGGGGAACCCCAGTGGATAAGGAGCGGGCTGAGGACAGCTGTCCTTGCCACGACACCTTGAACGAGCGCCCAGTGAGGTATGATCTGAACCATGACAGCACATTGTCTGCGATCCCCATGTTTGAGAGTATAGTTAGGAGGAAGTCATGGTTGACTGTGTCAAATGCGGCCGAGAGGTCCAGCAGAATGAGCACTGAGGACTGACCTGCAGCTCTGGCAGTTTTCAATGCTTCAGTCACAGACAACAGAGCCGTCTCGGTAGAGTGTCCTTTTTTGAACCCAGATTGGTTCTGGTCCAGAAGGTCATTCTGGGAGAGGAAGCCAGAGACCTGATTTAAAACTGCTCTTTCTAGTGTTTTAGAGAGAAAGGGTAGCAGTGAGACGGTCTGTAGTTGTCAACCTGGGCGGGGTTGAGAGAAGGCTTTTTGAGCAGTGGTGTCACATGTGCTTGTTTGAAAGCAGTCGGGAATACACCAGAAGTTAAAGAGGCATTGATCGTGTGAGTGATAGCCGGAATGATTGCAGGTGCGAAAGTGTAATAAAAGTATTTTATTCACTGTAATCCAGCAGCCTGATACTTCATATAGTGAACATAGTGCAGCAGCTGTGTGTTAAATTAACCCTGTTTACTCTGGTAACACAAGCACCAGTTCACCTGACCCACAACTAAACTCCCACTAAACTGGATCTACTATCAAATTAAACCACGATCAGATCAACTGAAACACATTTAATTCACATTTTAATTATTTAATTATGATTTTCTTTTTCTATATCATCATTTTCTACCACATCTATCAGCTGTGCTTTAACTGATAAAACTGAGTTCAGACTGAGCTTCGATTAGAACAAGAGTTTCCCAGAGTAAGGTCAGTACCTCAACTATATACTTATATTTATAAAATGCATATATTATATATTTTAAACTTTACCATAATAATAAACTTTCTGCACAATTAACACACTTTTTGTATTGAGATATAATCTACTTTTGGTAGATGTTTAATAGAAATTAAGAATAGTGTAAATTTTACCTTTTGTATCAATCAGTAAAAATAATGTAACTATTTATTTCAACTTTACACAGTGTGATAATAAAGCTGAAGTAATAAGAATTATAGATTTGTAAACTCTTCTAGGTAAAATAGAGATGAACTACATCTAGGGATGTAGGGATGAACTACATCTTATATAAATGCACTTATAAAATTAAGCTAAAACATTATGACCATATGTCTAGTGTTACTAAACATTAGGTGACTGGTTTATTCTGTCTGGTATCTGGGTGAGGTAATAATGGTACCAGTGTAAATAAGTGATTCTGGCTCTTCACTCTCTAGCTCATTATTCCACACTGATTTTGGGGCAGAAATCGGACACTGAGGGAGTCCAATCATATTTAGATTATATAAATATCTGATCCTTTATTCAGGAGGAAGGATATGAAAATAAGCTGCTTTTTACTTTTTATATTAAATATGTTTAAAAATTCGCTGACCCCCAAATTCTCATTCACTTCTATTAAAACTGAGCAGAATGTTTTCCCCACGAGGGGCGTGATGTGCTCTATTTCTATTGGCTCTGAGAGAAGTGCTATAACGTGTCATATTGGCACTGCTGTGATGCGGATAGTTCCATTGCTGCTCTGTTTGTAGCTGCGCTGTAAAGTCTGCATTATCGGCTGTTTCAGTCACAAATCTGTAAATCTAAGCTTACTGTAAATAAACAGAAGTGCTTTACTCACCCAAATAAACAGTTTTCAGGAGAGAAATCTGTGTAGATTTTTTTAAAGAATTAAAGTTTTGTTTACTATGGCGTATAATAGATAAAACTGATTTATGAGTCTTTATGAGTTATTGATTAGTTAAATGTCAATAAATGTAAACAAAAAAACAACAAAAAAGCTTCACTTAAGCTTTTAATCATTTTCTTATTAATGAAGCTGTAGTGGATGTAATGTACAGTAATGATGCTAATAAACCATCCTCTTTTACCATTTCACCCAGAAACTTTAAAACTATCTGCACCACTTTTACACTGAAAACACAAGGTAACATTTAACTGAAGTCTGTTGAAAAAATAATTATTTTTACAAGCAGTATTTGTCACAACATGGCTTTATTAAACAATAGGGGAACCACTTATCCCAGACTCTGGTTAAATATGTTCCCCCTGTGTTTTCAGTGCAAAGTTTTAAAGTTACTTCGTGAAATGGTAACAGGGATATAGTTTATTAGTATCATTACTGTACAGGGCCATCTCAAAATAGAATATCATTAAAAAGTTACTTTATTTCAGTAATTCAGTTCAAAATGTGAAACTCATATATTATGTAGATAATTTTGTGGGAAAACAAAACTGCACTGACTTTAGACTTGATAATAAAACACAGTGGATCAACACCAGCAGATGACAGACATGACTCTCCAAACCATCACTGATTGGTGGAAACTTCACACTAGACCTCGAGCAGTTTGGACTGTGTGTCTCTCCGCTCTTCCTCCAGACTCTGCTCCCTTGATTTACTTTAAATGAAATGTAAAATTTACTGATGATCAGTGATGGTTTGGAGAGTCATGTCTGTCATCTGCAGGTGTTGATCCACTGTGTTTTATTATAAAGTCTAAAGTCAGTGCAGTTTTGTTTTCACACAAAATCTTACAGCACTTCATATCTTACAGCTTCCCTCTGCTGAAAACAACTTTTATAGAGATGCAGATTTCATTTTCCAGCAGGACTTGGCACACTGCCCACACTGCAGAAAGTACCAATTATATAATATTCTAATTTTCTGATCCACAGATTTTTGGGTTTCATTGGCTGTAAGCTTCATAATCATCAACCATAAAATAAATAAATGCTTAAAATAGATCACTCTGTGTTTAATACATCTATATAAGATATGAGTTTCATATTTTTAACTGAATTACTGAAATAAAGTAACTTTTCAAAGATCTAATTTTTTTGGAGATGGCCCTGTACATTAAATCCACTCCAGTTTAACTCTGTTTTCTGCTGTAAAAACTGAACGTATAAAAACGATAAAAAATAAGACACATTAGTACTGCAAAAGTAGTACATGCTCTAGAACCTTAATAAAGCGGGAAACATTTTTAAAGGTGTCATTTTAGTAGCAAAGTTCATATAAAATAATACCACAGACTAACTGTGCCATGTAATGATGTTTGTTTATATTAGAAACAAATATTTCAAACATTACACATGTATTTACCCAATTTAGTGGGTGTGGTTAGACTAGACAATCACAATAAACCCTACTTACTGAAGTCTGAACAGAATAATGTAGCTTTATATAAACGGAATGGCAATCCACTAGATCAGCTGAACTCGGAGCAGAAAATGGAGTGAAATGTAGTCATTGTATGTTTTTAATGAGCATTTAAACATATTCTGGCTGTTTTTTACGCTTTAAAGTACAAGCAGTACTAAAGTACAACAAAAGTAAAAAGTCGCCGACCCGAAGAAACAGAGAGAAACGAGTGCAAACGCAAACAAATTAATCCTATCCGGCCTTACACCATTCCTCCAAATCAACAGAGACAGGCCAGTACACCAGGAGACAGGCCAGTACACCAGGAGACAGGCCAGTACACCAGGAGACAGGCAGTACACCAGGAGACAGGCAGTACACCAGGAGACAGGACAGTACATCAGGAGACAGGCAGTACACCAGGAGACAGGCAGTACACCAGGAGACAGGACAGTACATCAGGAGACAGGCAGTACACCAGGAGACAGGACAGTACATCAGGAGACAGGCCTGGGTTCCTCCTGATGCAGTCCTGGGTTCCTCCTGATGCAGGACAGTGCAGGACCTCATGTGGCTGAAGTGTGTCAGCAGTTCCTGCATGATGAAGGCATTGAAGCTCTGGACTGACCCCCCGTTCCCCCCCGTTCCCCACATCTGGAACATCATCCACCAACTCCACACTGCAGCACAGACTGTCCAGCAGTTACTGACGCTTTAATCCAGGTCTGGGAGGAGATTCTTCAGGAGAACATCTGCTTCCTCATCAGGAGCGGCCCAGGTGTTGTAGGGAGTAGGGGTGGGCGATGTGACCCTAAAATAATATCACGATATTTCATGGTATTTTGAAGATAACGATACTCTTGACGATATGACAAAACACTGAATTAAAAAAAATTCAAGAAAACACTACTGCAACAAAATAAAAATGAAGTTTTATTATTGCGTATGATATGATATATGATGACACACCCCTAACTGAGATATTAAAAAACACAAGAATTCTACCAGATTTGTAACAGAAGTCAATGATCCAGAATGTCATGATCCTCATAATGCACTCCAAATATCTCCATATAGATATAATCTGTCTCCAGTAGATATAGAATTGGAAAGGAGAAAATTGTGATTTTATTTCTTTTACTAAAAACAGTAAAAAAGTAGAACCCTGATGTGATAATTAGGGGTGAGTGATATGGCGCCATATTTCACGGTAAAATATCGTTCACCATATTCAAAAATGCTGGTGATATTATCACGTACGATACGATATGGCACACCCCTAGTAGGGAGGTCATACAGGCACATGGAGGCCACACCCACTGCTGAGCCTCATTTTAACTCATTTGACCTTTGTTCTCAACACATTCCACTATGTAATAAATAAAGATTTTCAACTGGAACATTTTATTAATTGAGATCTAGGATGTGTTATTTTAGTGTTCCCTTCATTTTTTCGAGCAGTGTATTAAATTCTATTTAAATAAATGCTTAATTGTTTTGTTTGTAAAAGGCTTAATGACACTTTCATTAAATATTGTTTATCAATGTGAAATCAAACTAAAAGTATCATTTTTTTTATCATGTTTTTTATTTTATTGTATTTATTTATTGTATTTAGGTATTAAGAAAGTTATTTTAGATTATATTAGTTATAATATTAGTTTTTGTTAGTTTTTACTCTGGGTTAATGGTTTATATTGTGATGTAAATCATTATTATGTTACACGTTTTCAGGATGTTTCTGGAACATTACTGTCTATCTTTTCAGGAACTTTTTAAAAACATTGTAGATTTCTCTGATAACTGGCCACTAGATGGAGACTATGCTGTGTTGTTTTGTGATCATATGAAGACACACCTGAGACACACCTGAAAACATTCTAAAATCTGACTAACCAATCTGAAACCAGTCTAAACAGCTCATGTGACACTTCCTGTAATCTGATCACACCTCAGACATACTCTTAGAAAGAGACACTGCGTTACAACACGGGAAATAGAAAGGTAGGATCAATATTTATCTTTAAATAGTTTTATTCTTATAAAATATTTTCATTTTGAGTTTAATTTTGCAATCTTGTTGAAGCTCATACATTTGAATTTTACTAGACAGAAATGCAGCAGATTTTCAGGAGTTTTTTCATGTTGTAAAAGAATCCCTGTGAAAAAAACGAGGCAGCTGTTTTAGAGGAAGCTGTGTTTAGCTTTTAATTTACTATATTTTTTTCTCTTTATTTACATTTCACATTAAAAGAAGGAAGTGCTTTATGGGTTTAGGTGGAAAACTTTTAGTTTTGGCTGAAATGTTTCAGTGTCTGAAATTTTGATGAATCCTTTAACTACACATCACTAGACCAACAATACTCAAATACAGTAATGAAAGTGTTGGAACCTGTAAAATGATTTCTCCCAGTCCTTACAGAGTATCGGAAATACACACAATTAGAGAACATGCACATCACATGTAGTCAAGTAGCTTTAGTTTTATTGTTAATACAGTACATGTACAGGAAATCCAGAGTATTATACTTCTGTTACTCTCCTACCCAAAGTAACAGCCACAAAAACATAAAGTGATAGTTTACTAAAATTCAACTAAATCAAATTATAAATGATATAAGAATGAAATAAACACTAAACAAGGTCATATAGACATACAGTATATGAGACAAGAGACAAAAGACAATAGAGCAATATAAAAGTGAGAGTGTACCAGTTAGATATGATGGGAGATTAAAGAGGGAATGACAGAACCAGTAGAATCAGAACCCGTATAAACATTAGTGCAAATATAGAGTTTAAAAGCTTCAGTTCCTCTGTTGATTCCAGTACTGGTTTACCAGAAAATCCTGAAGGAGAATATCTGGCCATCTGTTCCTTAGTTTTATTTATTGTTGTTTTATTGTTTTATTTGGATCCTCATTAGCTGCTATTGCTACAGCAGCTATTCTTCCTGAGGTCCAGCTAACATCTCACACATAAATATAAATCACACATCACAGTTAAATGCACATAACAAAAAAAGTTCTATACTAATAAATACATTTTACAACACAATAAGCAATCAATACAAAAAGAAAGACAAGTACAACATATATTTGTATACTAGGTGTACACAAATTCATAGACAATACATACACAAAATAATGATAGTAGGATTAAGAAACTTTTTAAGAAAATAACTGGTATGACTGATCATTACTATTTTAAATCTATCCCTTATAGTTCACATTCTGCATGTGGACAGATATTCATATATCCTCCATGTCTTTAAGATAATGTATTTTAATTCGTTTTTTGGACCTTGTTTAGCTATTAATGTTCAGTAGTGAATCAGGTAAGCAGTTCCACTCTTTAACGGCTCTATAAATTACTGTTTTACACATGGAATTGGTTTTAGCTCTTGGTGGTTTAAAGTAATTTTTTGTTGAGTATCTGGTAGTATTAGTTTCTCTCTGTGTTATTTTTTGTAATTGATCATAAAGGCCCACTGGATATTTTAGATCAATAGTGTTCTTTATGAGTGCCACAAGGTTAGTTTTAAACCTTTAAATCTTCAACCTTCAGCCACTTTAGCTCCTTGTGCATTTTATTTATGTTTGTTCTGTATGGAGACAGTAAAGCCATTCTTGCTGTCTTATTCTGCTTTATCTGTAATGTTGTTAAATGTTTTTTTGCTGCGTTTGAGCACACTGCTGCACAGTAATCTAGGTTGGATAAAACTAAGGATTTTATGACTATTTTTAATGTTTTCTTTGTAAATCTTGTTCAATTGTTTCTCCGTGTATTTTTAAATTTAACTTTGTTTCTCCAACTGATTTATGCTCAAATATAATATATTTATATATTTAGTATTAGTTGATTTTAGTTCTTTATTTAACCTATTACATTACATTACATTACATTACATTTCATTTGGCAGACGCTTTTGTCCAAAGCGACTTACAATAATGAAGTACATGTAGTAGTACAATAATGAAGTAAAGAGTAGTATCATCTGCATACATCTGTAGCCTGGCTTCATTCAATACTAAAGGCAAGTCATTTATGTATATCGAAAATAATAATGGCCCAAGACATCTTCCTTGTGGTACTCCCAGATTTACATTTTTACTCTCAGACAAATTTCCATTGTAGTAAACCCTCTGACTCCTATCCGAAAGATAACTTTTAAACCATGCTATTACAGTTGGATTTATCCCATAACAGGCTAGTTTTTTAATAGCAAATCGTGATTCAACACATCAAACGCAGCACTTAGATCTAAAAGAACTGCTCACACTAATTTTCTTCCTTCCAGTTCTTTTAACCAATCATTGTTCATCTGAATTAATGCAGTGGCTTAGTGACCTAAAGCTCAGGAGTAACTTGGGTTCTGCAGCAGGATAATGACCCAAAGCACACAAAACAACAAGTTCACTTCTGAATGGATTAATAATCTAAATGCAGGTTGGAGGATCTAGTTAAAGTCTGATTGAGATGCTGTGGATGATCTTATCATGATTAAAACAGTTTTGTAAAGAAGAATGGAACTAAATTCATCCACAGTGATGAGAAAGACTCGTTATCAGTTATCAGTAAAGCTTGATTGCAGTTGTTGCCGTGGAACAACCTAGTTATTAGATTTAGGGGAAAATTCTTTTTTACACAGGGCTAGATTGGTTTGGATAGTTTTTTTTTCTTTTAGTAAATAAAATTATCATTCAGAAATGCTTTTTATATTTATTATTATTATTATTATTATTATTAATATATTATATTTTATTATTATTTACGCAGGTTTGTCTGATATTAAAGTTTGTTTGATAATTGAAAAAATATTGTTATGACATAAAAGCAAAACCAAAAGAAATCTGTGGCGGGCAAATACTTTTTCTTTAACACCAGTTTCAGACTCTTCACTCTGGAGAAAATGTGTAGGAACGTCTACAAGCCTCTACCCTTAACTCAACCCAATTCTCCCACTCTTACTACCAGCAGCTAGAACATCAGCCTGATGTTATGATATAGAGGTAAAAACCCAGGGCATATAGAGCAGAAGCCCCGCCCCCAGGAGACTAAATTCTTTATGGAGGGGTAAATTATCCCAAAACAACCCCAGTTCTGTATTACTGATTAAACTAGATTACTTCAAACAGTTATTAGCAGTAAGTATTATTATATGATTGGTCATGTTCTATAATTTATACATATCTATTTCATTTCTATTCTACAGGTTCCCCTGAGAAGAGTGATCCCCTTTCCCTCCCCATCAGTGGATCCTCCCGGTGGGATAAAACAGCCTCTTAACTGGATCCATTTGGGCTCTACAGCTTTATTAAAGACAGGAACAGGAGGTCAGTAAACACAACTACACTCCCACTCACTAATGTCCCCGGGGTTATGGTGATGAGGTGAACTGTCTTTATCACATAATAATATGATATGAGTGTGATTTCTCTACATTACTCTGCTCTGAAGGTAGATGGTAGTTGTTAGCACTGTAAGTCTGTTGGGAGCTTCAGCTAAAAGTGCTGTATTTCAGAATGCTGGGGGAGAATGGAGTTGGGCTGTTTAACAAAAGTTCATACTGGTTATCATGTTTCACTACTTCACCCCAAGTCCATTTCACTCTGGATTTCTCTTTAAATGCTGATATTTCTCTGTAGTTTTGGGAAGGAGACAGTAATGATGCTGTGGATTGGGGGTTTAGTCTTTTTAAATGAGTATATTTTAATGTGCTGAGTAAGTGTTTAATGAAGAGCTTTAGCAGGAAACAGGAGCAGCTGTGCGTGTGAGAGAGATTTAATTCATATTTCTACATAAATAAATAGTTTTTTAACCTGTGAACTCGACAGTAGTGATGCTGTGTTTGCGTTGCTAACTAAAACCACTGATGCTGTTCATCACCAGCCTCTGTTATAAAGAGGAAATTAAGGAGGAAACTGGCACTAAGCTTGGTACAATCATTAATTTTACATTAAAAAATATATGTTACAGATTAATCGCATGCTTTAGCACGTTAACATTGACAGCGATGGTTAAAACATTTAACGTTTAATGAGTTTCTACTTTTTCTCGATTTTCTACAACAACAGCTCACACTGCTGCTATGGGGTTCAGTACTTTAACCACAGTAATGATGATTAAATGAGACTAAAGCTGCAGCAGGTTTTTATCCTTCCAGAGAAAAGAACAAATATTTAAGTTATGAGACAGAAATGTAATCCAGCAGGTTTTTATCTTTCTAGTGAAAAGAACAAACATTTAAAGTGTGTTAAAGTGTGTGTAGGAGTGAAACAGTATGTGTAGACAGAGTGTACAGTACAGTATAACACTACAGTGTTGGATTAAGACATAAGTGAGTGTTTATTATTCCAAAATAAAAAATTTTCTGTAAATCCTGATTTTTTTTAACAATTCTGATACACTTAACCTTTCTTCTGTCTGACTTACTGAAACATAAAATAGTAGAAATCTCTACTTTATCTATAAAATCTGTACTAAATCTATACTTTATATACTTATGTCTTATTATGTACGGTCTTCACTATGAGGTCATAGAGCTCAGTATAGATTAATAGATAGTCTTTATTGTTCACAGTGGAAATATGTTTTCACCATCATTTATAGCCTTACAGAGAAAGACACATAAATCACTCAACACATACTCTTCTATACTGGGGTCAAATGACCATTTCCTGTAATTAAATGTAGGATTAGATTCTTCTTATCTTAGTAAAACAAGTTAAATGTGATTTTGTCTGTGGTTCAGAAAATACATGTAGAGTAACAGCATCTTACACTGTTTCTGTTACAGTGTAATAAACAGTGTAATTACAGTTAGTTATATTTGTGTAAATACATATTGTAATATTTTGCTTATGGAGTCTATAGCTGAAATGTCAGCAATGGGTGTTCAATAGATAAATTCACTAATTAGGGTTCTTGGATATTTTTGGACGTTTATAATAATAATTGATTAATAAACATTTTTTCTGAAGTGGTATGAATGCACTTTGTCAGCAATAAATGTAGAAATAGAACTAAATGAGATTTCTCCTGAAATATGAAGATGTAGGAGGGTGGGGTTATTGGAGATCTGTCAGAAACTGTGGGAGCAGCATTCTCTTTTGTGCTGTAGTGTTTTTGATAAGCAGTGTTAAAAAGAGGGAGAGCGGGAAACTGGAACGTCTTCACATCAGTGGAGTAAACTACTGAACATCATGAACAATGTTCCCCACCCTCGTCATCATCAGACAGAGGATCTGAAAACAGAAAGACAGAAGTAAATGGGAAAAAGCATCTGAACGTGATTCACGTCGTATTTATGAGCTATAAAGTCGTATTTATGAGTTTCTAAGGTGAGAGCAGTATTATAATAATTGGACACTGAAGTCCTGCGTTATTCTGTTTTCTACAGTTTGCTCATATTTAGACTCTGGATCTAACATCAGTTTTCAGAAATGAACGGGGTTTTCAAAAATCTAAAATATGGTCAGAACCCTATAATGTTCTGTTCTGTGTTCAGATGTTGTGTTTTTCTCCTGAACATCACTGAATCCTCTGATTTACAAGATTTTCTAAATGAGAATATTGCTAAATACAAGCTAATATTTTCTGTGATATTTTAGCTGAAATATCTCATTATCTCCAGTGAGATTCTTAATTATCACGTGAACAAGCATGATTTTCATGATCAAGGTTTCAGAATCCAGGATTGATTAGATTCTGAATAAGTTCACTTTATTATACTGAACTGATGTTATGTTATCGAGCCTGACCCAGAAAAGAAGGTAAAATCACAAACATATTAATATCAACATTTAAATGAGCTAGCAGTGTGCTAATCTCTACTCTACCTTATAGTCTAACAGACTGTACATCATACTGGCTTCCTCTTAAAACTGGTTTTAATCTCTGTATGATAATGAGCTACAGCTGAATCTGATTGGACGTTGCTCTCTATGGTGATTGATGTGTTTTTGTTCTGATGGGAGTAAAATGTGCTTCAACTGGTTTTCTCTTTCTGAACAAAAGGAAAATACAGACCGTTCCTCATTCCTCAGCCCTTCTATAAAAGTGCAGCTAAAAAACAGAAGAAAATAAAGTCAATTCCAGCTGCTCGCTTTAATAGACTGTAGATAGTTCCATGGAAATGAGGTCCAGTAGAGTTATGATGCAGACTCTTCTGTACAGTGTACAGGTGGGATCCATCGATTATCCAGTATGAGTTCTGCAGCTGTAGAAGCAGACAGTAGTAGATTTCACTGCTATGATGATAAATCAAGGTTTGAAATGTTGTTTAAAGGTATAGATCTGGAGTTATCCGTAATCTTTTCTCTCTCAGTGTTGATATATCAAAATTAAACTGTCTCCAGAACACTGAGAGTGATGGACAGAACCAGAAATAACACATAAAAATCCCTGATTCTCCTAGAAAACATAAATCACAGAGGGGAGAGATCATCAAGTGCATATAGAGTTAAATAAATCTATATATACATCTCCAGAACACCATCTGGTGGATCAGAGTTTTAGAAGATATAAAAGTCAGACTGCAGAAATGATCAGAAAGAAGATCCTGTAAATCAGAGTCTGTATATTTGATCAGGAATCTGGATGTTCAGAGTTGAGTTGAGTTTATTTACAGAAACGTATGAGAACAGCTCAGTCTATCATAACCAGTCTGTCAGGATCAGGAGTTCAGAATCGTTCCTTCTCTCGCTCTGACTGAATATAACATTTAGGGTTAAGGGGAGGGATAAATATGAAAGAACATAGAGGGTTAAAGGTGTTGTTTGGATCTTTTTGAAAAAAGTATTATTTTTTATATTAGTTGGATAATTAAACATGCACCGGATCAAATTGACCCGGGAACACCATTGCTATTCCTGACAAAATGAACATAACAGGAGGGTAAAACTGCTAGTGTGGTGTTTAAAATTTGAATAAGTGGAAATATATATATATATTTACCTACATTTAAAAACGATAGTGTAAAGAAATAATTGATCACAAATAAATAAATAAATAAAACTGCAGATGTAGTTAATCATTTATTCATGATTGAAAGTCTTTATACTAGCAATTATAAAAACACCACCTTCTGAGCTCTTACAGAAAATATTAGACATGATCATAATATTCATTTTAGCTTAATTTTATAAGTGCATTTATATAAGATGTAGTTCATCAGAAGGACACTAGATGGAGACAGTGAGCTTTTCTCTATTGTTACCTAGAAGAACTTAAACATCTCTAAACCTTATTATTTCAGCATCATTATCACACTGTGTAAAGTTAAATTAAATATTTATATTATTTTTACTGATTGATAAAACATATATAATTCACACTATTCTCATTTTCCATTAAACTCCTACCAGAAGTAGAGTATATCTCTCCAATATCATTTATTATGCTATCGATATTAAATACACAGGGTGTGTTAATAGTGAAGAATGATTATTATGGTAAAGTTTAGAATATATATAATATGTTCATTATATAAGTATAAGTATATAGTTGAGGGATTGATCTTACTCTGGGAAACTCTTGTTCTAATTGAAGCTGAACTCAGTTTGATCAGTTTAAGCACAGTTGATCATAATTAAATAATTAAAATGTGAATTAAATGTGTTTCAGTTGATCTGATTGTGGTTTAATTTGATAGTAGATTCATTATCTCTCGGCTCGTCGTGTGGGCGTGTCCGTGTGGGTGTGTCCGTGTGGGCGTGTCTGTGTGGGCGTGTCCGTGATGATTTTGAATTCAAATGAAGCGACAGATGTAGTCAAGGGCGTGGGAGCGGGCTTGATATTGGGGGGGACACATTTGCCAATATGAACCCAAGCCCAGAACAACATTTGTGGAAATTACTTTTAATTAAAAGTAAATTATTATTATAAGGTAATTTTACAACCTAAACATGTTACTCCACATTACAGCTACTGTTGTTAGAAAAAATTATGCATGCAATGTCTGAATTATATACATATGACAAGAATGATCAGTTATCACCTAATATTTAAAATAATATAACAGATTTGGTTATTATTATTATTATTATTATTATTATGTATTGGCATGTCAATTCTGTCATATATTTACATTTTCTCCTGCACTTTTATTTTTTTCTACTCAGAGCTCTTCTTAAGATGGTGTCCTTTTATGTAAAAGAATGTAACTTTACGTTTCAGACTTTTATAAACGTCAGGATATGTGGTCTTACTGTGAAATACAAATGAACAGAAGTCATGTTACAGCAGTGTTTCTCAACCCTGTTCTTACATATTCTACTGCATATTAACACTGTTCTGCATATTCAGCTTTCTCTGCTTTAAATGCACTTAATAAAGTAAGTGGTGGTATGATATGTCTAATACACTGCTGGATATACATGAGTAATTTAGGCTCCATAGGGAGTTAAGGGGTTTTAACAGGTAAACTCAGTAAATGACTGTTTATTAGCTGATCAGCTGGATCAGGAGGAAAACACTATTTTAGGGCAGAGATCAGAATTCAGAAACTGCTTTAAACTACAAACATAAAGTACTGTACTAAATCCTGGCTACCCTCTACATCCAGCTTCTAGATAACTAGTTAGGTAAATCAATTTTCGTTCATTTTCAGTCCTGTAATACTAAATTAATAAACACAGTTTGAAAATGAAATAGTGATTAGCTGATCAGGTACAGGGCAAGTTGAACATTACATATATAGTTTATTTTTCTTTAACCCTGACTCCCAATCTATCTAATTCCAAAGTTAAGCTAACTGACTATCCCAGCTGCAGTTTATTAATCACAGTGGATTTAATCTGTGTGTTTTGATTCAGAGACGTGTCTTTTTATCCAGCTATCAGAAACATATCATCACAGTTTACTTGATTAGCTCTGTTACCTTTCTGTTAGAAAAATCTCCGTATATCCAGATCTGTTTTAAAATCAGCTGAAGCTGCT
The DNA here is from genome assembly GCF_023375975.1 of Astyanax mexicanus. Classification (NCBI taxonomy): domain Eukaryota; kingdom Metazoa; phylum Chordata; class Actinopteri; order Characiformes; family Acestrorhamphidae; genus Astyanax; species Astyanax mexicanus. The sequence continues at coordinate 123,206,596 of NC_064408.1, forward strand.
GCATCCCGATTCCGCTGCTAAATCTCACAGCGAGGGGGCGGGGCTTCCCCAACAGCAAACTGCCTCTCCTCCGCGCGCCGCAAAACCAGCAAGCTGATTGGCTGTTTCTGCTGAGAGGCGGAACTTAATACCTGAACCGGCTCCATGTTTGGTCCGGTCTGTCTCCTCATTAATAGTACAGCTGATCTGAGCGAAACGATATCATTTTTGGGGGGGACAAATCCACCTGTTTCTAATATTGGGTGGGACATGTCCCACCCATCCCCCCCGGCTCCTACGCCTATGGATGTAGTCAATCATAAGTTTAAGATTTGTAATTTTTAATCGACCTCACTGTGATCTATAGTTCTATAAATCCATATTTCACCGTTTTCAGCTTCTCTTTGTGTTTTTTTCTGTGTGTGTGTGTGTGTGGATTGTTTGTGTGTATAAAGTCCCAGCCTGCTGTTCCCTGATTGGCTAGGCTGTAGCGCGGTGGCCGGATTAATTTGAATAAAGTTGAGCTCTGCTGAACTTTTTGCCGGAGGGCGGGGCTGCGCTCAACGCATCGAAACCCAGCATGCACTGCAGCATGCAGCGACTCTCTCTATAGAAGTGAATAGGATGTGTTGTGCTGGGGGACGGGGGGAGGGGCCTCTTTCTTGCTGGCGCACTAACATCGTTCTGGGCTGCGAGTTTGAGACCCTTGCTCTTACAGAAAGAATTTGTTTTTTATTCTTTCTCTCATAGTAATTCCTTTCACTGTTTTGACCTCAAAGACACAATTAGTTATTCTACATAAAAAAAAATGATATCTTGAGTTTTTATTCATGAAGAAATGTGTTTTTTAAGAATGAACTTAAATTTACTATTTTAGCTCTAACTATAATATATATTATAAGAAGTGTTAGAATATAAAATAAACATAATTCTACATTTCTAATGTAAAGTTATGTTGGAAGCTTTAACACATGAAATAAATAAAGAAGCCTTTTTTTAAATTTTATTATTCTTTTAACGTTTTATATATTTGATCATAATAACTAGTGATATATGTTTTACAGGATAGTGACTGTTGTAGTTTTGTGAATTGTATTATTTGTGCACAGTTTATTATACAATTCATTATAAATAAAAAGAGTGAAGGAGGGGGCAAGGTTAAGAAACAGAGCGGGAAAGAGAGAGATGAAACGCAGTGAATGAGAAAGTGAAAGTAAGTCCAGTTTCCTCCATTAGAACAGGACAGAAGTCTGGATTCACTCGGTAAGTTCAGAACTGAAGGGAATGTAGAACAGAACCGTGTAGCTTAAAGTCAGAACCGGTTCTAAAGGTTCCTCAGATCCAGAAACGGTTCTTTAAGCTCAGCTCAGTGTCCGATTCCACTGGAAGAACCAGGATCAGCATGGAGATCTGAACCGGGCCTGGATCAGACCTGGACCTGGTCTAGATCAGACCGGCTGGAGAACAATCAGCTGTAACAGATCAATAATGCTGTAAACTGAAGAGAAATGCGCAGATATAGATCGATATTTATTGATCACAGTGTAGTTTATGCTGTTTAAAGCGCATTACTGCTGAATGTGGGCTTTGATCTGTTGGGGAGATAAAAACACGGATCTGCTATAAAGGCGTGTTTAAATGCAGTAGCGCTGTTCAACCAGCAGGGGGAGCAACGGAGCTCAAGATCACGTGGTGTGTTAGTGTTTTTAATCCTGCTGTTTTATATTATACTTAAATAACATTTATTTAATACTATTAATAGTAATATTTTAATAATTATTAATATAAATAATTAGTGTTAGTGTTTTTAATCCTGCTGTTTTATATTATACTTAAATAATGTTTTTATTATTTTATATTACTAGTAATAATTAAATTATAGTAATTATAAAAACAGTAAATGTCTGTAATCTAAGTTAATTTGTAATGAGGTTAAATCACACTGTTATGAAATGTTCCCTGTTTTTGTTGGTTTTGTTTGTTTATCAGGAATTGTTTAATGCAGTTCTGATTATAATGTTATTATTGTAAGAATAGTGGTTTTATTGTAATGGCTGATCTGTTCACAGGGGTTCCAGCTGTGTGAATGAAGAAGAGTAAATGATGGATCCTCAGAACTCCAGCAGTGGAGGAGGAGCCTCTGTCCTAAAGTGAGTAAATTAACTGATAGATTTTATTAGTAAAGTAGTTTTTATATTTTAATGGTTGCAGCTCTGATCCTGGACCTGTGTTCCACAAATTTTACTGATTTAAATACACAGAACCGAGGTTCTCCTGAACCAGAGTCAGAACCCTGTGCTGCTTTTAAACATAGAAAATCATTTAACAAACTAGCAAAAACAAAATCTCTCACCTGCAGATTAATACATAAATACTGACATAGTTCAAATAATATTTCTCTCCATCAGTTATCTTTATCTCAGTTATTATAACTATAATTAATATTTAGTTTAATCAGAACTTTCAGTCCCTACTGATCAGTTCATTCTTTATAAAAAAGTATATGGTAAATAATTATATAAATATAAGTAATTCAGGTGAATTCATTAAAATGAACTAATTTAATAATCTGCACGTAGGGGGGATCACCAGAAAATCAGGCATGTGAAAAATAATTATAATGATAGTGATCTTAATAACGATATATATAAAATAAAAATATGTCAAGCATGTTAACAGATGTAAACAATATAAAAGTAACATATTTGCTGGAGAAAAGAAAGATGAATCTGTGTGAAAGTTTTAGTGAGAGTATAAACCGTGTATTACGGTAGCCGTGTGCACAGCGGAGCTGAAGGAGAAAGCTGCGCTCGCTTTTACTGCAGAGAAACTGAACATGGAAAATAAGTTTTTGTAACTCTACAGACTGAACTCAGATCAGTGTGGTAAAAAGTAGATGAGGCTTTAATACTAAAGGAAAAAACGTGTAGTCGTAATACAAGCAGTGTTCAAAACCAGAGTAAGAATAAACCCATACATCAGAGACATAAACTCTAATAAAAGAGAAATCCTGATCCAGAAATACAGTCCAAACCACCAGAAAACACAGAGACGAAGTTCAACACGAGAAAAAAAGAAACATTTACAGAAATACAATCAGAAAGAAAACGCTCAGTCTGTCGCTGGATAAACAGTGAAATACTTAAAGACAAATAATACGAACAAATGGGTTTATATACACGTACAAATTACTAACAGCTGGTTCTAAACACGTGATGTTGTCAGGTGCATGCTGGGGATTGTAGTTCTGGAGATGCGTATGTCCATTGAACTACAGTGTTCGTATCAGGGGTGACTCTCAATAAACATCATTTATCCTGCTCTAATCAACACATTTACACCACAAACACAAACACCTACCTGTAGAACAGTGTAACATTCTGACAATACTGACCTTTCTTTTACTGAACATATAATACATCTGTTTTCAGGTTAAATCCACTATATTTAAACATTACCTTATGTATAGATCACAATTTAAAGTCTTATTAAAGAAGAAAATCAGAGGAAACAACTTTACATATTATATTATTAATCATGTTTAATTTAAAATGATATTACTGCAGGAATTTGTTGAAAATATTTGGTTGTAGACAGACCAGAATTAAGACTCTTATTAAATAAAAAATATCTACAGATTACCAAATAAAACCACTGAACTCTTGAAGAGCACTTGTAATATTATTCATTATTATTGTTTCAAGTAATAATACTGTAATAATTAGAATTCATTGGATGGCTGGTCATAAATACATATAAAACACATCCTCAATATAATCCAGACATGATGGCGGATGACTTTATGAAGTTACAGATATGTGCAGCAGTTTTGATAAATAATAAAATGATGTGTGTTTATTGGACGAGGGATTTTCAGAAAGCTTTGGGAAGCTTCTGGAAGAGTTATGAAAAAGTTAGTGTGGAACCTGTGAATGAGTTTACTCCACACTTTACTCTCATCATGGATCATCATGAAGATCTGTTTACAGGAAGAAGAGAGGAGCATCTCCAGCCCCCAGTGGAGTGTCTATGAAGAGTGATCGGTCCATGGAACCACCTCCAAAGTTCAGCAGTGGAGGAGGAAGCTCTGGGTCTCGGTACATCACTGCACTACAGTACTGTTCTGTTCTGAGAGTGAAGCTCTTCAGTTCCTGATCTTTATTAAAGATGTGCTGTGTGTTGGAGTTTCACTGTGTAAATGCTGGAGTTTCACTGTGTTTAATGTTAACAGAACTGAAACCCAGAGAGGAGCTTCTCCAGAACCCAGTGGAGTGTCTATGAAGAGTGACGCGTCCATGGGCCATCCTCCAAACTTCAGCGGTGAAGCTGTGACCTCTGACCCACAGTGAGTGAAACATCAAAGCCTCAGAGATTCAAATTTTCTCATGGTCATTAAATCACAACCCACTTTTTATAGAATATAAACCAAACAAATTTATTTTTGAAAAATACCCTCAAAAACACATTTACACATACATATGCATGCAAAGTGAATTTAAAAGCAACTACATGTATAAAAGTTACTACAGTAAAATTAAATATCAGAATAAGCCAAAAACATTTGCTATTTTACTTGTCAGCATATCTCTGTATTCAGAGTACATTAGTGAGAAACTGAGAAGGACCGTGCTGACTGCAGGTATAAAGGGAAATACAATAAATTAAATAAAACTACAAAACAAGAGGCTTTTATCTAACCTGTATTTTGTGGAAGTCAGTGAGACAGTTGGGCATGTTCCAACAGCTGTGAAGAAATCCCCACCCCCACCATGAACAGCATCTTGGGTATTTCCATTTTTCCACGTATTTCTAAGTAAAGTTAAATCCAAGAGAAAGGTGAGTGCGCGCTCTCGAGAGGGGGGGTGCTAAATACGGCACAACACCGGCAAACGAATGGTGGTTACCATGGCAGCAAGAATGCTGCACACGTCTCTCTGTCTCTTTTTTCCAATATAAAATACGATAACAAAATCAGAGGAGCGTTAATTATTTTACGCTTTAAAAAAACTATGTATTTATTTAATCGCTGCTCTAAACTACAGGATCAGCTACAGGGGAGAGAATTACACATATATCTGTATATAGACCGTTTCAGAGGAATATTCACGAGCACAGGAAGTGACGTCGCTGTTCCTAGGACACTTCCGTTCAGCGGTAAACAGCGTTTAAAACAGTGGACGTAACTTTTTAATTTAACATGAATTCAAACTTCACCTAATCTGAGAGTCACAAACACTGAAAATCAGGTCAAATTGTTCTTTAAACAAGTAAACTATGGAGGACCAAACATTACATAAGTATAAATAAATACACATATAACTGTATAAATATATAAATAAATTAATAAATAAATAAAGTAATGTTGAAATTAATAAATATATAAATAAATGCACATATACGTGAATAAATAAATAAATACATGCCAAAATAATTGTATAGGTAAATAAATTAATTAATAAATACAGTTCTTATTTATAAGTGTATTTATTCATTTATATGTGCATTTATTTATGTCAACATTTATTTATTTATTCATGTATTTATTTAACAATTTATTTATTTATTAATTTATTTATTTCAAAATTTTTTTATTTATGCTTATGTCATTTTTGGTCCTCCATAGTAAACACGCCTGCTTTGGTTTTTCACGCTGCTGACCTGCCTGCAGTTACAGTGTCCGCTCACAACTCCTCCCTCCTTCTGATCTATAAATCATGCAGAGTTCGTGCTGGATGGCGTTTGACCTGCTACAACCTCACCATAGTGATGCTTCTCTACTACAGGAACAAATATTCACAACTTTTACACTGAGAAATCAATTAAATGCTCTTTCACTGCCTCCGTTTCAACAAGGTAGTGATCAGATCTGGGCTAGATCACCTCTATCAAGCGTTTTAAATCAGAGGAAAAAACTTCCCTCTTAAATCCTTATCAAAAGGATCAGGAAAAGAGGTTTGATCACTTTTTACTAATTTCTGATCGTATGTTTGCTCTGTTTTTGGGAGATTTGTGAAATATGCGCTCTCATTTTGACAGCTGTATAGGTGAAAATAGCGTCACCGGAAGTGTGGCAGGAACAGACATGAGCAGTAGCTTTATTATTGTTTTCCTCATTGAAATGGTCTATAGAGACAGTAAGGTGATCTGTGTTCTGAGATTGATGTTTAGTTTTTTAAATACACTAAATTACTATATATCTATATTGTTTTCTGCTTTGTATACTTTTTCTTACAACCCCAATTCCAATAAATTTATGCTTTGATTTTGTGTAAAATGTAAATATAAACAGAATTCAATTATTTGAAAATCCTTTTCAACCTATATTTAACTGAATACACTAAAAAGACAATGTTCAGACTGATAAACTTTATTGTTTTTGCAAATATTCACTCATTTTGAATTTGATGCTGCAACACATTCCAAAGAAGTTGAGACGGGGCTAGGGCTGCACGATATTGGAAACATATAACATTCCATTGTTTTAGTTTTCTAAAAGCCCCGCCCCCACCCGCACGCTGTCTCACCACAGAGACCCGGACCGACCGAGAGCTGAGTCAGCGCTTTAGAGTCAGCTGAACACTCAAAACCCGAGGAAAACAGCAAAACAACCATAATTAAGCATTTAAATTGCCTTTTAAAAGCTAAATAAGAGCGTTTTTTGTGATTAAAAGCATGAATTCAGCTTTAACTGGAAATATCTGCGCAAAACTGAGGTGCACAGCTTTGGACTGGCTGTCTGAGGCGGTTACAGGGTTCATACACTTTTCATATTTTCATGATCGTACAGTCTTTAAAATACCAGTGCAGACATTAACAATAAAACAAAAAATCCAGTCCAAAACGGATTATAGTACGCCTATATCTTACTTACAATGTTTTTAAATAATAAAAAAAAAACATTTCTTTCAGCAATGCTGACAATCTTCAATAATAAAATGTGTCTCTAATCCTGAGAGCTCTATTGTGTAAAACAGAATTAACTGATTTCATCAAATAACATGATATTGACTATTTAGTTTGAAACTGGGATTTCTAAACCTGCTTCCCAGAGAAAGAGAGAAAGAGATGACCATTACAGCCTAAAAATGCCTTAACACTCATAAAAACACAAATTAGTAACTTGAAAGAGATTCATTTTTTTGCTTTTAATATTGGCTCAAAAATAAAATATTAAAGCAGATTTTTTATTTCTGAACTATTTAACATGATTTTTAGAGATCATGTACGTCGTGTCCTCTGGACCAAAGACTGAGACAAAGAAAAGGACTGTCCGGATTGTTCTCAGAGTAAAGTTCTAAAGCAGCGTCTCTGATGGTGTGGGGGTGAGTTAGTGAGTTAGAACCCATGAACTGGAGAACCTGCACATCTGTGAAGCTCCATTAATACTGAAAGCTTCATCCAGGTTCTGGAGGAACATCTGCTGCGTCTGAGCTTCGTCTTTTTCAGGACGTCCTGCTGCTTATTTCAGCAGGACGATGCTGATCCACATTCTGCAGGAGTTTCAGCAGCAGCAGCTCGGCTTCATAGTAAAAGAGTGCGGGTTCTTGATCGACCAGCCTGTAGTCCAGAACCATCTCCCACTGAAAACCTGTGGAGCGTCATGAAGCTCAAAATACGACGCCGGAGACCCGGACTGTAGATCAGCTGAAGATCTACATCAAGCAAGAATGAGAAAGAATTCCACCTACAAAGTTCAGCTATCAGTGTCCTCAGTTCCTAAACTCTTATTGAGTGTTAAATAAAAAAGATGATGAAACACAGAGATAAACATCATCCTGTACAACTTCTTTACAACGTGTTGCAGCATCTAATTCAAATTTGCTAAAAATAATTTTATCTGATCGAACATTAAATATGTTCTCTTTGTTGTGAATTCAATTGAATACAGGTTAAAAAGGATTTGTGAATCATCATATTCTGTTTTAATTTATGTTTCACACAACTTTCCAACTTTATTGAAATTGGGGTTGAATTTTACTTTGGAATATTTATTGCATAACTTGTCCTGCAGTTTTTGAGATATCAACATTTCAAACAAGTCCAGATTGTTTGGTCTGATTGTGTGATTTCTTCTTGTCTGGAACATTTGGATATGTTCACTCATTTTCATCCTGTTTTCCCCCAGCTGGCATTTCCACATTGAATCAGCATTCAATCATTTGGTGTTGATTTTGAAAAGTGAATGAATGTTGATATGGCAATTCAACCTTTAATTAACCATAGCTCACTAAAATGAGAAAATCTTTTAGTTAACAGTGTTAACAATAAACAAACATCACTGTAGTAAAGCTGAGTATAACGAATGTTACCCACCACTACCAATCTGATTCAATATTTAATCTCAAAAACATTGTTTCAACATTGAAACAAAAACAGACATTACTTCAACCATATTTTAACCACATTTCAACATTGAAGTCGATTATGTGCCAGCTGGGTCCTCATATGATAACATCTTAACCCATTCATTCTTTACAACATTCATCTTTTACAAAATCCAGTAAACACTTGGAGCTCACAGCAACGCCTCATCAACAAACAACTATAACATAGCAACATCTAGGAACAGCCTATCAGCATTCTAGGAACAGCTTAACCAACATCTGCATTATAGCAACACCTTAGCAACCAACAACTATATTATAGCAACACCCTATAAATCAGATGAAACCATGTATTCTGTGCCATCATTCTGCATTTCCTTTAGGAAATGAACTTCATATATTTGATCAGTTATTGTCTGGTATTCTTTATTTGATTTATCTTGTGTTGTTTCTAAGATGCATCCAGGAACAAAATGAGAATTCATGCTTTTGTTATTATTGTAGTTTTTGTTATAATAAATATCAGGTGTATGTTTAGATGTGAGCTGCTATATCAGCTGATTTATTCCTGTAGATCACAGTGTGGATTTTCTATTTGTGCACAGAGAGAAGAGAAAAAACATTATCTGGGAAAACCTGGACAATATATTCAAGGTTAGTCCAAAACCGTATACACAATGGGGTTCTCCCTGATTTCTTTCATTTCTCAGGTTAATTTCACTTTAAGGTCTTGATATTTTGCTATTAATTAAACATTTATTCATATTTTGTTCTTGGTCTATTATAATATTGATAATATTAGGAATTTTAGATCAATAACAATGTTTTACACACCAGAGCATCTATAACTCCTCCCCTTTTCAGATCAATGTGTTTATGATTGTTCAGATCATCTGTCTCTGCACTGTAACAGCTTTAGTAATTCTCTAATGTTTGTTCTTAATCAGGAGCTGCAGCAGAAGTTTATCTCTATAGTGAAGAACGAGCTGAACACATTCAAGAAGCTCCTGAGTCCAGATTACCCAGCATGCTCTGAGAGAGAAGTGGAGGATGATCAGAGGGAGGGGGTGCTGAAGATCACACTGCATATCCTGAGGAACATGAAGCAGACAGACGTCGCCAACACACTAGAGAGCCGTAAGAGTTACTATTGGTACCAACCTGGTGCTAATGAACTTTTCAGTGCTGATTTTCAAAAACAATAAAAACTGTATTGCAGTATGTTGTAAAAACAACATAATGCCATCTTTATTATTAAATTATTAATTTATTGTATCACAGAGTCGTTCTACACAGCATATTTAATGGTTGATCTCAGCTGATTACATGTTCATTATTGTCTTTCCCTGTAATCAGAATTGGCCCCAGTGTGTCAACAAAAGCTCAAATCCAAACTGAGGGAAAAATATCAGAGAATTAATGAAGGAATCTCAGGTCAGGTAAAGTCAGCACTTCTGAATGAGATCTACACAGAGCTCTACATCACAGAGGGAGGAGGTGGAGACATCAATCAGGAACATGAGGTGAAGCAGATTGAAGCTGCATCCAGGAAAAGCTCAACAGAGGAAAGACCAATCAAATGTAATGACATCTTTAAACCCTTACCAGAACAGAACCAGCCCATCAAAACTGTACTGACTAAAGGAGTTGCTGGAATTGGAAAAACAGTCTCAGTGCAGAAGTTCATCCTGGACTGGACTGTAGGAGAAGTAAATCAGGACATTCTCTTTATATTTCCACTTCCTTTTAGAGAACTGAATCTGATGAAGGAGAAGAAGCTCAGTCTGGTGAATCTTCTTCAGCGCTTCTTCACAGAAACACAAGATTTAAAACCAAGACATTATAAGAGCTATAAGATCATGTTCATCTTTGATGGTCTGGATGAGTGTCGACTGCCTCTGGATTTCCAGAACAATGAGAACTTGGTGGATATAGAAGAGCAAACCTCAGTGGATGTTCTGCTGACGAACCTCATCAAGGGGAATCTGCTTCCCTCTGCTCTCCTCTGGATCACCTCTCGACCAGCAGCGGTCAGTCAGATCCCTCCTGAGTGTGTTGATCAGGTAACAGAAGTGCGGGGTTTCAGTGACCCTCAGAAAGAGGAGTACTTCAAGAAGAAGATCAGGAATCAGGACCTGGCCAATAAAGTCTTCACACACATCAGGTCTTCAAGAAGCCTCTACATCATGTGCCACATACCGGTCTTCTGCTGGATTACAGCCACTGTTCTAGAGAGAATGCTGAGTGAAGCTGAGAGTGGAGAAATCCCCAAAACCCTGACGCAGATGTTCACACACTTCCTGATCTTTCAGATCAAACACAAGAGCCAGAAGTACAGTGGGAAAAGTGACTCTGATCCTCAGCAGACTAGAGAAAGTATCCTGGCTCTGGGGAAACTGGCGTTCCAGCAGCTGGAGAAAGGAAACCTGATGTTCTATGAGGAAGATCTAAGAGAGAGTGGCATCGATATTACAGAAGTGTCAGTGTACTCAGGAGTGTGTACCCAGATCTTCAGGCAGGAACATGAACTGCTGGACCTGGGGAAGGTCTTCAGCTTTGTACATCTGAGCATTCAGGAGTTCCTCGCTGCTTTATATGCGTTTCTCTGTTTCAACACAAAGGATCGGAATATGCAAACCACAGAACAGCAAACCACTGGACTATCTGAGATTTTCAGCAGGAAATCGATGAATGACTTCCTCAGCAGTGCGGTGGATAAAGCCTTACAGAGTGAGAGTGGACATCTGGACCTGTTCCTTCGCTTCCTTCTGGGTCTCTCACTGGAGTCTAATCAGACTCTGTTACGATTCATACTGACACAGAAAGAGAAGAACTCTCACAGTAATGAGGAAACAGTCAAATACATCAAGAAGAAGATTGAGGAGAACTCATCTCCAGAGAAATCCATCAATCTGTTCCACTGTCTGAATGAACTGAATGATCATTCTCTAGTGCAGGAAGTGCAGAAATACCTGAGTGGAGGTGATCGTCTTCATCAGGCCAGACTCTCTCCTGCCCAGTGGTCAGCTCTGGCGTTTGTGTTGGTGAATTCAGAAGAAGAGCTGGAGGAGTTTAACCTCAGAAAATATGATCCATCAGAGAGGTGTTTTCTGAGGCTGCTGCCAGTAGTCAAAATATCCAGAAGAGCTTTGTGAGTATTTTTATTCAGGCATTCACAGTTTTCATTAAATCACTGGTGAATATGTATTAATCACAATGTTTTATATTAGTAGATATAGTAGATATTGATTAAATTATTGTTTTAGATATCAGGCAAACACCATAATCCCAACGTAACACCAACATGAGACACAGCACCAATCCAAATTCCACTTCGAAAGTTTACAATGAACACACAGCAGTTTTATCCTCAGTGACTAAATGTCTGGCTGCTGATTTGATTAAAAAAGTTATTAGTTGGGAGATATTTTACTGTGAAAATGCTAAAATGCTACACTTTACTTGGAAATTGAACAAAGCCAGCATGCTAAGGGCAAGTACTCTGCATTCCACAGTTACAGTTTAATCAAGCATCTTCCGATGGTTAGCAAGATAGCGTTACAGTCATTTCAGTCTGTCAATGAGTAATCTATTAAAGTTAGCTGCTGTTATGAGTAAAATGAGTGCTGATAAAACTGCTGATACATAATTAACCTTTTAAATCAGCTGAAAGAAACACGCATTCATGCTTTCTAGAAAACCCCAAAACTTAATGGGATTAGAGAGAAGTAGCTCACCCAATAACCAGTTACTGTCTTTAATGGAAAATTAATTAATTTTGCAGCATTTTAAAGTACTTACAGGCCAGGTTATAATCTGTTACTCTGTGTATGTATGTGTCAAATAAAAATATAATCTTTTGTTACAGTATTCCCTCTTTTAATATCTGATAGTATAAATATTAAAAAAAAAACCTTATTGTTATCTAATCAATAATATCAGATAATCTATAAAGGAGGTCACTGGGAGGTCTTGCACTAATCAGATACAGAGACTAAAGTTTGGATGTATATGAGGCTTTGAGGTTGACTCATCTAGATTAAGCCTGGTTTGCTGGAATTTCTGATTTTTTTTGTATAAAACACAGATCTGAATTTAATAACCAATAAATAAATGGAGGGAGAAAGTAAATGGTGGCAGGTTAAAAAAGCACCCAATAAACTTCACACTTCATCTCTTTTAACTCATAATCTGTCCCAGAACTTGTTTTCTAATGGGTAACTCTAGCTTTCTGCATGATTACTATCTCTGTATAAAGAAACACCAGTCCATCTCACAGATACTGTATTTCACAGTTTCATTTTGTGTTCTATTTGTATGTCAGTTAAAATATTCTTTTAGATCAGGACACCATGAAGAATAGGGTGTGTTTGTATAATTACACCTTTATTTTGATAAATGCTATGGTATGAATAACGCTGTTATTTTCCATTTTCATTTAAGTGTATTTTTAAGTAAAATCTGTTTATTCTTATATTATAGACTAGCTTCATGTAATCTTGGAGTAAGGACGTGTGAAAGTCTGGAATCAGTTTTAAAGCTGGAAAACTCCTCACTGATAGAACTGGACCTCAGTAACAACAACCTGCAGGATTCAGGAGTGGAGCTGCTCTCTGCTGGACTAAAGAGTTCACACTGTAAACTGCAGACTCTCAGGTCAGTGTTTCTGTCGCTTTATTTTAAACAGACTAAAGGGAAATAGGAGTCACGTCTTAACTGAAAGTAATGCATAGAGTGGGTGCTGGATTGATGAGGTTATATCTCTGTATTTAGGGATTAATGTCAATATTTTTGCATAGATTTTACTATGATTTTATCCATGATTTTACTATGAAGTTGTATCCACGCTTCCTGTCTTCTTTATTCCTGATTAAGTTGTTTTATCCGCATTTCTATCTGATCTTAATAAAAACCTCAAGTAACTCTGGCTTTGTCTAAACTGCAGATAAATGTGTCCCAAATCTTGTTTCAATATAGGTGTCATTTGTGAGGCAGTGTGAATATTAAAAAAAATCACACTGATCACTAAAAATTGGATTTAGGCCAATTTCCCTCTGCAGTATGAGCAAAAATAATGACAGTAGTATAATACAGGACAAATCCTGCACCTAACAACTGGGGTTATACATAGAGCTCAGCCAGGATCTACTACTCACTCAACTAACAACAATAGCCAAAACCACCACAATCTGATATTGTTAAGAAATATGATATGTTAAGAAAATCACCAAAATGTGTTATTTAAACTTTGTGTTTATTGTAAAATCTTTTTTGTTTATATCACATTTTTCAGATTAGCTTTGTGTAATCTTCAATTAAAGATGTGTGAAACTTTGGCATCAGTTATAAAGCTGGAAAACTCCTCCCTGAAAGAGCTGGATATCAGTAACAATGACCTGCAGGATTCGGGAGTGGAGCTGCTCTCTGCTGGACTGGAGAGTTTAGACTGCAAACTGCAGATTCTCAGGTGAGTTGGTTTAGTTTGAAATTATAAGTGTTAAAATATGTTATTTAAAGCTTTAACGAGATACTTATATATCAAATCACTAGGGGTGTCACAATCTCGATATTTTATCGAAATCGAATCGAAATGAGGTCACGATCTCGAGTATCGAAGTCAAAAAGAGGATCGAGCGTGTGAACTCGCTGAAATGCGTGTGTCAGTGTGACTTGAGAACACTGACTATAGATCACAGTGAGGTGGATTAAAAATCTTAAACTTATAATTGACTACACCTGTTGCTTTCCATTGAATTAAAAAAACATCTTTCTCTCAGATAAAGTAAACACAAGCGTGTTTCTGACTAAAATAAAAGCTTTTCAGGAGAGATATAAGTTATGTGTAAATATTTATAAGACAATACCTGACAAAATCTGTTTTAATGACGTTAATAAACATCACTGTGACAGCGCTAGTCACAGTTTCACCACATCACTTATCTAACCAGCCTGTACTGATTTCTGCCCCCCAATAATGCTTTCAATAACCTCTAATAGCCTTTAATAGTCTTCAGTAGCCTTTAAAAGACTTACCTGGCGGCCGTGGTGTGTCCACTAAACTCCGAAGTTATAAACATCCTGAGGTTAGCAGCGCGCTAACTGACCTGTTTATAATGTAATCCGAGCAGTGACTCCGTGTCGGCTGTTCTAACCTGCTGCTGTTAGCTGCTTGGGCTGAAAGATGAACTGTAGTGAGCTGTATTATCCGGTTAGTGGGGTTAAAACCTTTATTTGTTTACAGAAACAGTAAAAACGGACTGGCTGAGCTCTGTAGCCCGTGGCTGGGCTGTACTGAAGTAGTGACTGAGTGAAGAGAGCGGGGCTTGTGCTGCTGCTGCTAGTGGTTGGATGAAGAACTGCAGCTTCATGTAATGAGCAGTTTCACCAGCCATCCACACACAGCTCTGATAAACTGCTTGTTTTAATAGTGCACACTGTTGCTACCAAAAACAGTCACTAGATGGCATTACCATATATATCTTAATAAATAATAATAATAATAATATTTATAATATTTATAATAATAATAATAAATATATTATTTAAATTTTATGAGGCATAAAATAATAACAAGAAAAAAAAACAAGAAAATCGAGAATCGAATCGAATCGTGACCCTCAAATCGAAAATGAAATCGAATCGAGGATTTAGAGAATCGTGACACCCCTACAAATCACATAATAAGAAGCTTCTACTCAAGGCCAGAGTACACCAACCAATCAAATGTGAACTCTGTTTGCAGTCATCTTTAGGATGTCCATACTAATATATTTAGTAGGCACACACTAATCACAAATGATTTGAAGAAAATAATTAATTTACTTGCAGATGCTCTTAAATAGCTTTGCTGAATATTTCCTCTGCAGTGATATGCAGGATTAATCACTCTAGCTTCCAAAAAAAAGTTTAACCCCGTTGAAGAATATAATCTGTAGTCCGGGAGAGCATGAGCTGCATATAGATGTAGGTGACAGTAAAATTGATCAGCTGTGGAACTGGAGCTTTCTGTTTAATAGTTAATGTATATTCTGTTACTATAGTATTTTATATTGTTTCTTTACCCCTGTGTGACGCTGGGATGAGACGGGAGGCGGATTTATAAGCGGGTAAGAACAATACTTTAATAAATAACAAATAAACAAACAAGGGAATAACGAATAAATATATATACATAAACAAACAGGGAAAACCAACACAGAGCTAAGCTAAACAGAATAGAACAAAACAAGGTTAGGGAATATATACAGAGGATAAATACGTAAATATATACAAAATAAACAAAGAAACAAACAGGAAATTAACGTGACTAGAAATAACGTGAATAACAATAAACAAGAGCGAGTAAATATGAAACGTGGAGAAAGCAATAACGTGACGTGACAGACAACGGGGAAGGTGCAAAGACCGACGGACGACAAGGTGGCAGAGGAGGGCTATTTATAGTAACATGAAACACTGAACACCTGGGGAAACAGGTAACGAGGGGCGGAGCTACAAATTACACACACGTGATGGAAAAGTACAAGAGAAACACACTAGGAAACGGGGAAAACACAGGAAAACATAGCGAGGGCGTAACACCCTGATCTCGTAACTTCATCCACATCTCTATAACTACACAATCCAGTACAATCAGGAAAACAGGACGAGTCCACCTACTTCCTTGCAATAATTATTGTTCTGTCTCTTGGAAAGCTTCACTTTTTAAGTCCTAATAAAACCACAGTTAGCTAGTTTTCAACCTAATATTCAGTTCTTAATCCAGCCTACTGACACTGAGCTAAAAACCAGAAGTGTATTTACATGTTTTATGTACATATATATACATATATACATATATATATATATATATATATATATATATACACACATTTCTTTTTGTCATACTAACATTCTTCAAATAAAACCTTTCATGATCAAATAAACTTTAATATCAAACAAATGTAACCTATAAATATGAACAAGCGTTTTGAATGATAATTTCATTATTTAAGGTGAAAAAAAAACTCCAAACCAATCTAGCCCTTTGTAAAAAAAAAAAAAGTGTTTGCCCCCCCATAAATTAATTGTGGCTAATCACATTTTTGGAAAGCTGAGTTTACCTAACCACAACCAGGCTGGATTATTGTACAATCAATTCAGAAATCCCTTAAATAGAACATGTCTAACAACATGAAGCAAATAAAAGATCTCAAAAAGCAGCACATCTTGCCCTGATCTGAAGAAATTCAAAAACAGATAAGAAAACAAAGTCATTAATCTGAAAAAGGAGGTCCCAAAAAAACCTAGAACAACATTTAAAGAACTGCAGGTCTCACTCGCCTCAGTTAAGATCAGTGTTAATGATTCAATAATAAGAAAAAGACTGGGTGAAAATGGTCACAATGGGAGAGTTCCAAGATAAAAAACACTGCTGACCAAAAATAACACAACGACCCATCTCACATTTACCAACAAACATCTTAATGATCTCCAGGACTTTGGGTAAATATTTTTTGGACTGAAGAGACAAAGGTGTTTTTTTTTGGAAGGTGTGTGTCCCATAACTTCTGGTGTAAAACTAGCACATAATTTCAGATAAAGAACATCATACTGAACGTAAAACATGGTGGTGGTAGTATGATGGTCAGGGTCTGCGTTGTTGCTTCAGGACCTGCCCAACTTGCTGTAAAAGACAATCCTGAAAGAATATCTGGCCATCTGTTCCTGACCTCAAGCTCAGATGTTCTCAGGTTCGACATTAGATTTAGAGCAGCAAACACTTTTTCACACAGTGTTAGATTGATTTGGATGTTTTATTATTTAAAAGTGCTTTTTATGTATAAAAAAGGTAAAATAAGTAATTGAATGTGACTTCTCCAAATTAGAAATCATGGAGGGGTCTGAAACTTTCATCTTAGGTGCACGTCCACTATGAAAGATATAATCTAAAAAAAAAAAATCACAATGTATAGTTTTTTAATTAACAGCTGTCAATCACCAAAAAATTCTGGGCCTCAAAGACCTGTTAGTCCGCCTCCACAAATTAAAAGCACCTGTTTGAGGTCGTTAGCTGCATAAAGACACCTGTCCACCCCACACAATCAGTAAGACTCAAATACAAAACAGGCAACAAATTTCCTTTGACTTTTCTGTACTCTGTAGTACTGATACATTTCAGTCAGTGCTTTTTCAGTATTGAATTTTAACACCTATCCCTAATCGAAATTGACTCAGAGCTCAGTTTTAACAGCCATATCAAATCATTTATCAATTCAGCTTTATACCACCTGAAAAACAGTAAGATTAAAAGACTTTATGAGGGCAAATCTAGAAAAACTCATTTACGCCTTTTTTCTAGTAGATAAGATTACTGTAACGGCCTCCTCACTGGCCTCCCCAAACATCTGTCAGACAACTGCAGCATTATTCAGTACGCTGCTGCCAGAGTACTAACCAGGACAAAGAACCTGGACCAGGAAAGGACCTGGAGAAATACTGCCCTGTTAGACTCCTCAGATCAGTAGAGGCAGATCTGTTAACACTACCGAGAACCAGAACCAATGACGAGACATTATGCTGCAGTTGGAATAAACTCCCAGAAGCTGTGAGATGTTCTGCTTAGACTATAACCTCTAAAAAAAATGAAAACGTATCTATTTACCTCCGCCAAAACGTTTCATCTTTGTGCATTCTGGCATACTCTTAGTACATTATTGTTCTTCTTTTTTTTCTCCTATGTCCTCCCCAGTTTGGGAGGCCAGATACCCCATCCACTTATCAGAAACACTAGTAATGCCCCCAACACTAGGATTCAAACCAGCACAAATGTCCTTTTGTTTTATTTATTTTTTGTTCAAATTTCATATTAATTATTTTATTACTTTTTGTTCTCAGTTTTCTCATAAATTCTAAGAAACTTTTTTCAAATTGTTCTGCATTGTGTGTGAAATGTTTCTGTAACACATAGAACTGATGGCATGTATGAAAGATACAAGACAAATGAACTTGTCTTGACTAGTCACCAGTTAATTGCTAGCAGCTTAATTTATAAAGTAAAATAAGGGCTTTTCACTCTTTAAACTGACCAGTGCCGTTGATTTTTAAGATCTGTCCTCAGACAAAATTTAGCTTTAAATGTACTGAAATTTCACGCAAAAAGCAAAACAATTTACAAAGAAGGGGTGAGATGAACATAAACTTAATTACTTTAAAGATTCTGCACTCCACATCAATAACACTGCTATATTTACAAAGTTTAAGAGGAATCATTACTCATCTTCCTGTGGTTTTAGAGACTAAAATAGCTATTTGCGTGGTGTGTTTAATAAAGAAGTGTATCACCTCTCTCTCAGTCTGCCTCTGTCTATCTTTCTCTCTCTGTTAATACCTTACTCTAATTTTCTCTGTCTCTAGATTATCTGGTTGTATGATCACAGAAAAAGGCTGTTCTTCTCTGGCTTCAGCTCTGAGTTCAAACCCCTCCCACCTGAAAGAGCTGGATCTGACCTACAACCACCCAGGAGAGTCAGGAGAGAAGCTGCTTTCTGCCAGACTGGAGGATCCACACTGCTCACTGGAGATACTCAGGTATGAAGAAGTACTCAGGGAGAAGATTCAGGTGTGCTGCAGATGTTATATGGAGTGAGGGTCAGTTAGAGATAAAAGAAGAGTGATCAACTGTTTAAAGAGTCCAGTGTTACCCTGTGTTAGAATGAGCTACATTTTCTCAGTTGAGTTAATATATTTTAATAATAAAGTGCACAGTGCATATACAGATGTGGTGTATTCAGCCTTTTGATGTGGATTTTGTATTATAAGCTAAAATTATATTATAAGCTGAAAGCAACTCATATCATCCAGCTTCAGATCAACACAGGAATAATAATAATCCAAGTTCAGGATCAGAGTTCGTCAATATACTGAACATAAAGATTAGAGTTCTGGACTACAGAGTTCGTAGCGTAATGAACCCTCAATGTACTTTATTCATAAATCACAGCGTTTCAGGTGTTAATAAAATGGATTGAGCTCATCAGAGTTTAGAGTAAAGTGAAGTCCACATGTTTGTTGGTTAAAAGTTGAAGACTCCATTTTTCCTTTGTAGCTGGATCTTTATGATCCAGCATTTACTTCTTCACAGAGACCCTATAATTCTCCCTCATGCCCCCTAGAGGCTGGGAATAAAAGAACAAGCTAAAGTGTGACAGCATATTGAATCTGTTAGTAGATTTTAAAATTTAAATCTGAGGCTCTGGTTTCCTCTAATTGTGTTAATGGTGTTATAAAGGACTGAGTGTTTCTTCTTAAGGATTAATGTTAATTATTGTGTATCAGGAAAATCCAGAACTTCATATTCCTTCACCATGTTCACTAATATAAACCCAGAGAGAGAAACTCTGCATTTCACTCTCACACCCTGCTGATCTGTGTGTGGGTGTGTGTGTGTGTGTGTGTGTTTAGAATGGAACATGGAGGCGAGATCAGAATCAAACCTGGATTAAAGAAATGTAAGTTTTCCCTCTCACACACACACACACACACACTACACACACACTACATACACACACACACACATGCACACTACAAACACACACACACACACACACATGCACACTACAAACACACACACACAAGCACACTACAAACACACACACTACACTACACACACACTACACACACACACACATGCACACTACAAACACACACACATGCACACTACAAACACACACACACACACTACACTACACACACACTACACACACACACACACATGCACACTACAAACACACACACACATGCACACTACAAACACACACACACACATGCACACTACAAACACACACACACACATGCACACTACAAACACACACACATACACATACACACACATATGCACACTACAAACACACACACACACACACTACACTACACACACACACACATGCACACTACAAACACACACACACACATGCACACTACAAACACACACACATACACATACACACACATATGCACACTACAAACACACACACACACACA
This sequence comes from Astyanax mexicanus, assembly GCF_023375975.1. Classification (NCBI taxonomy): domain Eukaryota; kingdom Metazoa; phylum Chordata; class Actinopteri; order Characiformes; family Acestrorhamphidae; genus Astyanax; species Astyanax mexicanus. The sequence continues at coordinate 123,226,920 of NC_064408.1, forward strand.
CTACACTACAAACACACACACATGCACACTACAAACACACACACACACATGCACACTACAAACACACACACACACTACACACACACTACACACACACACACACACACATGCACACTACAAACACACACACACACACATGCACACTACAAACACACACACACACATGCACACTACAAACACACACACACATATGCACACTACAAACACATACACACACACACACATGCACACTACAAACACACACACACACGCACACTACAAACACACACACATGCACACTACAAACACACACATGCACACTACAAACACACACACACACACTACACACACTACACACTCACATACACACTCTACACACTCACATACACACTCTACACACTCACATACACACTCTACACACACTACACACTCACATACACACTCTACACACTCACATACACACTCTACACACTCACATACACACTCTACACACACTACACACTCACATACACACTGTACACACTCACATACACACTCTACACACTCACATACACACGCTACACACTCACATACACACACTAAACACACTACACACTCACATACACACACTACACACACACTACACACTACACACTCACATACACACACTACACACACTACACACTCACATACACACACACTACACACTCACATACACACTCTACACACTCACATACACACACTAAACACACTACACACTCACATACACACACTACACACACACTACACACTCACATACACACACTACACACACTACACACTCACATACACACACTACACACACACTACACACTCACATACACACACTACACACACTACACACACTACACACTCACATACACACACTACACACACTACACACTCACATACACACTCACATACACACACTACACACTCACATACACACACTACACACACTCACATACATACACTACACACTCACATACACACACTACACACTCACATACACACACTACACACACTGTGTCTGTGTAATGTGTTTGTGTTTAATGTGTGTCGTCTGTGTGTAATGTGTTTGATGTCTGTAGTGTGTGTGTAATGTGTGTAGTATGTGTGTATGTGTGTGTAGTGTGTGTGTAGTGTGTGTATGTGTGTGTAATGTGTGTAGTGTGTGTGAAATGTGTGTGTAGTGTGTGTAATGTGAGTGTAATGTGTGTACTGTATGTGTTGTGTGTGTGTGCAGTGTGTGTAATGTGAGTGTAGTGTGTGTGTGTAATGTGTGTGTGTGTAATGTGTGTGTAGTGTGTGTGTAATGTGAGTGAAATGTGTGTGTAGTGTGTGTAATGTGAGTGCAATGTGTGTACTGTATGTGTAGTGTGTGTGTGTTTTGTGTGTGTAGTGTGCAGTGTGTGTAATGTGTGTGTAGTGTGTGTAATGTGAGTGTAGTGTGTGTAATGTGTGTGTGTGTAGTGTGTAATGTGTGTGTGTAGTGTGTAATGTGTGTGTACTGTGTGTAATGTGTGTGTTGTGTGTGTGTGTGTAGTGTGTGTGTGTAATGTGAGTGAAATGTTTGTGTAGTGTGTGTGTAATGTGTGTAATGTGTGTGTAATGAGTGTAATGTGTGTGTAATGTGTGTGTAGTGTGTGTATAATGTGTGTGTAATGTGTGTAGTGTGTGTGTAATGTGAGTGAAATGTGTGTGTAATGTGTGTGTAGTGTGTGTAATGTGTGTGTAGTGTGTGTATAATGTGTGTAGTGTGTGTAGTGTGTGTGTAATGTGAGTGAAATGTGTGTGTAATGTGAGTGTAATGTGTGTGTACTGTGTGTGTTTAGTGTGAGTGTAATGTGTGTGTAATGTGTGTGTGTGTGTAGTGTGTAATGTGTGTGTGTAATGTGTGTGTAGTGTGTGTATAATGTGTGTGTAATGTGTGTAGTGTGTGTGTAGTGAGTGAAATGTGTGTGTAATGTGTGTGTAATGTGAGTGTAGTGTGTGTTTAGTGTGTGTGTGTAATGTGTGTGTAGTGTGTAATGTGTGTGTAATGTGTATGTAATGTGTGTAGTGTATGTAATGTGTGTGTAATGTATGTGTAGTGTGTGTGTGTGTTTAGTGTGTGTAGTGTGTGTGTAGTGTGTGTAATATGTGTGTAGTGTGTATGTAGTGTGTGCAATGTGTGTAGTGTGTGTAATGTGTGTGTAGTGTGTGTAATGTATGTGTAGTGTGTATGTAATGTGTGTAGTGTGTATGTAATGTGTGTGTAGTGTGTGTAATGTGTGTATAGTGTGTGTAATGTGTGTGTAGTGTGTGTAGTGTATTGTGTGTAATGTGTGTGTAGTGTGTGTTTAATGTGTGTATTGTGTGTGTAGTGTGTAGTGTATTGTGTGTAATGTGTGTGATGTGTGTTTAGTGTGTGTAGTGTGTGTAATGTGTGTGTAGTGTGTGTAATGTGTGTATAGTGTGTGTAATGTGTGTGTAGTGTGTGTAGTGTATTGTGTGTAATGTGTGTGTAGTGTGTGTGTATTGTGTGTGTAGTGTGTAGTGTATTGTGTGTAATGTGTGTGATGTGTGTTTAGTGTGTGTAGTGTGTGTAATGTGTGTGTAGTGTGTGTAATGTGTAGTGTGTGTGTAGTGTGTGTGTGTAATGTGTGTGTAATGTGTGTGTAGTGTGTGTGTAATGTGTGTGTATAGTGTGTGTAATGTGTGTAGTGTGTGTATAGTGTGTATAGTGTGTGTGGTGTGTGTAATGTGTGTGTAATGTGTGTGTAGTGTGTGTGTAATGTGTGTGTATAGTGTGTGTAATGTGTGTAGTGTGTGTATAGTGTGTATAGTGTGTGTGGTGTGTGTAATGTGTGTGTTCTTGTTTTCAGACGGCTGTGATTTCACACTGGATCTAAACACAGCGTTCCCTCGTCTCTCTCTGAGTGAGGAGAACAGGAGGGTGGAGAGGAGAGAGGAGCTGCAGTCGTATCCTGATCATCCAGAGAGGTTTGATAGGTGTCCACAGGTTCTAAGTAGAGAGAGAGTAACTGGTGTAACTGGTGTAACTGGACGCTGTTACTGGGAGGCTGAGTGGAGAGGAGGAGGAGGAGGGATATTTGGAGGAGGAGCTGCTGTAGCTCTGAGTTATAAAACCATCAGCAGGAAAGGAAGAGGATCAGACTGTTGGTTTGGAGAGAATATAAACTCCTGGAGTCTGAACTGCTCTGATAACAGTTACTCTGTTCATCACAATAATAACAGCATTGATCTCTCCACTCCTCCCTCTGGCTGTAGGAGAGTAGGAGTGTATGTGGACTGTCCCGCCGGCACTCTGTCCTTCTACAGAGTCTCCACTAAAACACCCTCACACACTCTCACACACTTACACACACTCTACACCACCTTTACTCAGCCCCTCTATGCAGGGATCGGGGTTGGTTTTGGCTCCTCAGTGACTCTGTGTAAAATAGAATAACCCTGTGTGTGTGTGTGTGTGTGTTTGTGTGTGTGTGTTTATCTGTGTTTGTGTATCTGTGTGTTTCTGTGTATTGTGTGTGTGTGTGTGTGTGTGTGTATCTGTAGGTGTAGTGTGTGTGTGTGTTTATCTGTGTGTATGTATAGTGTGTGTGTGTTCGTATCTGTAGGTGTATAGTGTGTGTGTGTGTGTTTATCTGTGTGTATGTATAGTGTGTGTGTGTGCATCTGTAGCTGTATAGTGTGTGTGTGTGTGTGTTTATCTGTGTGTATGTATAGTGTGTGTGTGTTCGTATCTGTAGGTGTATAGTGTGTGTGTGTTTATCTGTGTGTATTTATAGTGTGTGTGTGCATCTGTAGGTGTATAGTGTGTGTGTGTGTGTGTGTGTTTATCTGTGTGTATGTGTGTGTGTGTGTGTGTGTGCATCTGTAGGTGTATAGTGTGTGTGTGTGTTTATCTGTGTGTATGTATAGTGTGTGTGTGTGCATCTGTAGGTGTATAGTGTGTGTGTGTGTGTGTGTGTTTATCTGTGTGTATGTATAGTGTGTGTGTGCGCACGTGAGTGTGTCTGTCTGTTTGTGTATCTGTGTGTGTGTGTATAGTGAGTTTGTGTGTAAGGGGTTGTGTGTGTAAGTTTATCTGTGTGTTTGTGTATAGTGTGTGTGTATAGTATGTGTGTGTGTGTAAGTGTATCTGTGTGTGTGTATAGTATGTGTGTGTGTACGTGTGTGTATGTGTATAGTGTTTGTATAATGTGTGTGTGTAGTGTTTGTATAATGTGTGTATGTGTGTATAGTGTTCATATAATGTGTGTGTGTGTGTATAGTGTTTGTATAATGTGTGTGTGTGTAAGTTTATCTGTGTGTTTGTGTATAGTGTGTGTGTGTGTGTGTATAGTGTGTGTGTGTAAGTGTATCTGTGTGTGTGTATAGTATGTGTGTGTGTACGTGTGCACAGTGTACAGCTCCTGTCTCTCCCACACTCAGCTCTACCTGTGATCTCCAACCTCCGGACTAAAATACCCAGAATGCACCACACACTGACATCACTCCTTCACACCATCACATCACCTGAATATTGACCACACCTATTACACCCCCTATAAATACACCTGCACTTCACTTCACTCCTCGCCGGGTATTGATGTTTCTCCACTCTATAAATCGTTATTCCCTGCCTGTGTGTACTCTCTCATTACAGACTTGTTTTTGTATCTTTTCCTCTCTGATTTTCCCCTGTTCTTCAATATCGCCTCTCTGTGTTTGATCCTAGGACTGTTTCTCGTTTATGGTATGTTGATTCTCTCTGGCTGCTGTTTACTGGTGTTGAATCTGCTCGTTTACAGAACCCACGGTACCCCTACTTTATTAAATAAAGTATTTGAGTTGCAGCAGCATGTCTGAGTCCTGAGTCTTTTTTATTTTATTTTTTTTGCTTGATTTTTTTATTTTTAGGTCTGCATTTACAAATACATGCAACAATAAAATGCATGAATTTTACACAATAACAATAAAGAAGAAAGAACAAAAAGTAAATAAAATATCTTAACAGTGACAAAAGAGAATATTGATGGGGTGGGGGAGCACCTGGGAGAATGCTGGGGAATGGGGTTCACCACTAGAACCCAAGTCCTATTCACACCAGAGTTCTCCTTTAAGATTAAGAAGAGGCTGAGATCCAGCCAGCAAATTGTGGGGTGATGATCTGAGATCTGAGGGAGTAAATCAACCAATCACTGTTTTAGAATCAAATAAAAACACTTTAAACTGTATCTATTGTGTGTGTGTGTGTGAGTAGTGTGAGTGTGTGTAGTGTGAATGTGTACGTACTGTGTTAAAGGTTGGCGGTGAAGTTTACAGCGTCTTCATCAGCAGCTCTAATTGGACAGAAGATCAGATTATTATAATATTAAAAAGTATTGGAACAGAAGCTGATTGGCTGTATCTTCTGTAATTTTGATACTATCTCCCACACCCTTAGACTGGAATGAGAAGGAAAGGAATAAACTCGAAGGATTTGGGGAGGAGTTCGGGGCAGTTTCGCTGGAAAAGTGTGAACCTGAAGCCCCAAAAGTTTAAACAGTAACAGTAAACGTAGGCTTGGGACCTCTAGTGTTTGAGAATTTGGGATGAGTGATCGGGTAGTACTTGAGCGAGCCAGGTGAATGTTCTGTGTATGATTTTTAATTTTTCTAATGTTTGCATTAATTACACAGCCAATTACTTCCCCTATCACTAGTGATGCCCCATCACACCAGGAGGCTGAAGACTAGCACATGCTTCCTCCGATACATGTGAAGCCACTGAGCAGCCAGCGCGCTCTGAGGAAAGCGCAGCGACTCGGTTTCGATACATCAGCTGGACCACTCTGTGACCCTACTGTGTTTGATTTAAGGGGAAATTTTTATTAATCTAGGATGGTAAGATCTGCCGGGCAAGCATGGAAAGCGGATTTATGTGGAAGTGGAAGAAGTTAAATCAGGCCAACAGGAAACTAAAGAAAGCCAAAGGAAACAGTTTTAAATGTTGCAGAATGAAGGGAGAGACGTAACCTGCGCAGAGCCTGAAATACAGTAATACAGAATATGAGAAGTGAAGGAGGTGCTGATGGAGAGCGCGAGGCTCTTGTATGATGTCTCTGATGAACAGAGAATAGGTGGTGGTTGGAAACGGTGAGGAGATCAGAGTAGCAGTTAAGAAAGACTTATGAGATGGACTGATGTAGGCTTTAATTTAGAAGTGATTGATGTATATTTATATAATAATAAAAACATATTAACACAAAATAAACAGAAAGCTCTAAAATCATTATCTTTTTCAATCCAGATAATGTATATACATTTATTAAAGAATATACATTTTCTCTTAACAAAACATTTAATTATTAGTTAACTTTTAATCCCTTAGTATAGTTTGTTCTTTAAATGTCACATAAAATATTTATATTGGCTAATACCACTGTATATGAAATAAATAATCAGTTATTCGACTATAAAAAAATGGTAACTTTTTTCAGTGTTTTTTTTACTTTTTGACATAATGGGAATCTGGCAGACAATTACGGTTTTATTACATATTATTTTCTTTTTTGTGTTGTTGTTTTTGACAATTATAACCTATTTATAAAGGTAATAGATCAGCATAACAACAGTCATGTTATGATAACATTCTCTCTAAATAAAATACATGAATTATGGCTTTTTAATAGCTTTTAGTAGGCAATTTTAGGACTAAAAATGTACTGTAAAATAAAGCATTTTCTCTGTTAAAAAAATAGGAACATTTTCTGCAATCTTTCAAAGAAACACTTTTGAAACACATTTCTAATAATCAATTCTTTTTAAAAAATTACTGTATTTTACTTTTACTGTAATTTTTTTTTAAGTTTTAAATAACTAAATTATTATTAAGATATTATTGATTGGAATGTATTTTTCAATTATATGGTAGTGCGTAATATTTTTCCATTTTATTTTTCATGTTTATCTTAATTGAGCTTATTTAATTGGTATTTTAGTATTTACAGCTTTGCTCATTTTAGATCATTACACTGAATTTTTAGCTTTAGCTATTTTTAGTAATTAATTTCTAGTTTAGTTTTAGTGTTTGTTTTCTTTGTTATGCTGTTACTATTAAGTTGATTTTTTATCTTTTAGAAGTGACTTTTGAAGCACCTTTAGTAAGAATAATGTCATAAAAAATATAATTTAAAGAAACAGATTTGCATTGTTTGTTCATTCTCTGTTTCTCTGCTTGTACGTGGATCCATCATCACCACAGCCTGTGCTGATCTAGAGCTGCAATACACTCTCTGATTAACAGAGGAAAGGAGAGGCTAACCCCCCGGGACGTGGACGTCAGAATACAGCATCTGGTTTAAAACCATGGAGAAGGAATTTGGATTCACTGTGTCCTTGATTCTCTCTCTTTATCTCTCTACATGGACTCACATGATATGTTCTTTTATGGACTGAGGCGTCTTCTTGTTTTCACAAACACAACCTGTGCAGTTATAAATTGAGAGCTTAGCTTGGTTGGTTAGCTTAGTGAAGCAAATTAGTGCCCATTCCACCATTATTAAACTTACATTTGTGCCAAGATTATGTGATAGCTATGTAGTTTTGTGTTGGCATGTCAGATAGCTCAGATTGTAATTAGGTGGTTAATATGGCAGTCTGTATAATGAATAGGCCACAGTCTCTATATATTGTTTAGTAAATAGGGCTCAGTCTTTATATACTGTATAGTGACTATGCAACAGTTTCTGTATATTAAATAGTGATCTACTTACTATACATTATATAAATTATTTGCCCTATTCACTAAACAGTATATTTAAAGCATTCCACAGTCACTTTGCAGTTACTATACAGCAAATAAAGACTGAGTCCTATTTACTATACAGTATATAGAGACTGTGGCCTATTCACTATAGAGTACATATAAAGCATAACAGTCACTAAACAGTATATAAAGGCAATGCACTATTGACTATACAGTACATAGGGTCAGTGCTCTATTTACTATAGAGTTTATTGAAACCATGCCATGATTATTATGTAGTATATGGATGCAATACTCTATTCACTTTTTTTAGCATATAGAACATTTGGTCTATTCACTATACAGTATATAGAAACTATTTAATAGCCACTTAATAACTAAAGACTGAGTCCTATTTACTATACAGCATGTAGAGGCAGTGCTCTATTCACTATACAGTATACGTATACTGTGGCATTTTCTGAATAGGCTACATACTCTATCAACTGTAGTGAACGTGTCATGGTTTCTATAACTATATAGTGAAAAGAGCACTGCCTCTATATACTGTATAGTGATTATGGAATGGTTTCTATACATATCGTATAGTGAATAGAGCACAGACTCTATGGAATGGTTTATGCCTTTAGAAATATATATAATGTGATCCGCTATTACTCATATTACTGAAATACGGTGTGTTTGGCCACTTTGCTGAGATAATTACTGTGCTGACCAGGACCCAAACCCTGTGTATGACCAGCGGGATCATTTTCGTCTATCCGAGTCCCTTTCAACTGTGTTAATACTGAAGACTGCATTTCTTTCTCTCTTTTTTTATCAGTGCGTGTGACTAATGAGTAATATTTATCTAGTGTATTGTCGGAAAGTGTATTATTTTTTCTGAAAGCTGTCCTAGGCACTCTGGGTGAGACAGTTAGCGATGTCACTTCCCTTTAAGCACATTGTCTTCACTGTGCAGGTGAACAGAGATGGTGGACAGCCCTGTGTGCGTTAATGAATAAAATGTAAGTTCCTTTCAGATGTAGCACTGCAGTTTAAGCTAAAAATAGTCTATAAGTGTGCATTTAATCTTTATACATTTTCATGCCTTATTTGAGTGCAGTTTAAACCTAATGGTATTTAGTAGCTACCTTATTCTGGCCCATAGTGCTTAACTTCCACCACTGTGTGCTAAATGTAGCCTTGTTTATACACTCTTCTTTGTTTGATGAATAAACATATCATATGTTTAAGATATAATCTGTGTTTTGTTCCCATTGTTCAGTTGTTGGTCACATGGCAACTTTTGCTACTGCAATTATCTAGTTCTACCACTAGAGGTCTCCAGAGACCATGTAATCCCTTTAAACTCTCCTTAGTTTTGTACTGAGTGTTCAGGATGGTAGTATAATATACCATAGTATAACTAATATTGTTGTTTATATTGTATTACCTCCATTTCATTTACCTAATGCCATATATTGTATTTGTTTCCTTTAGACCACACACACACACACACACACACATCCACAAGCAATAAATGCAAACCCAATTGTCCAACCCATCAATAGAGTATGCTGGAAGAACCTCTCTGTAGGGCTGAACGATTAATTGCATTTGCGATTATCTCGCGATATTTTAAAACGAGATTCTCTAACCGCACAGGCTGCGATTTGACTGGTCACGTGACTTGGCAGCGAGCCGAGCCGAGGACGAGCGGAGCAAACCCGAGCAGGAGGCAGGGAGGTGGAGAAGTGAAGTCAACACAGCGCACTTTCACACCAGCACTGTTTGGTCTGGTTAAATCGAACTCTGGTCCGTTTGTAACTTTAGTGCGGTTCGATTGAGCAGGTGTGAAAACAGTAATCGCACTCGGGTGCGGATCAAAAGAACCGAACCGAGACCAGCTAGAGGAGGTGGATAACGTTAATTACCACAGCTGTGAACAAACACTGTCTCCATGCTCGCGCCGTCTGCGCTGTATTCACCGCTCACAGCCGCGTGACTCTGTTTATTATGTATAAATCTGCGCTGCACTTAGAAACACAAAATCTTCTCGCTGTATTTACTTTTTTCTTATATTTATATTTAACGTACTCCCGTGTCAGACAGCTCTGACCAATCAGAGGACACAGGCTGCTCGCGTGGTTTATTGATGCGCATTTTGGTGCGTTTACATTTATGCCTATGTGAAACCAGACCGAACAGAGCGAGAAAACGCTCCAAGTAAACGAACTCATTAACTGATTCAGACCAGAGAAATGAACTACAGGTGTGAAAACGCACTAAAAAAAAACATCACAAAGCCTCGTGTGGTATTTGCAAGGCTAAAATGCCAACGACCAGTGCTGCATCTTCAAATACAGAAAATAACGAGTTGGTTAAAGCAGATTCTCTTTATGTTTTTTGCACTTTATTTTTTATGATGTTACTAGCTGGAGAGCAGTAAGTTTAATTTTTTTATATCTATTTTTTCTATAAAAAAAATGGTGAAAAGGAAAAGCTATTTATATATTTATTTTTCTATAAAAAAACAAATGGTGAAAAGGAAAAGCATAGATTTGTTTGCTTTATTGTTATCTGTGCTTTAAATAAATCTGACATTGTTTATTATTAAACAAATTGATTTATTGCTTCTGTTTGTTGAAAAATACTTGAGAAGACATTAAGAAAATCGCATTTTAAATCGCAATCGCAATTTATAGATAAAACATTGCAATTAGATTATTTTCCAAAATCGTTCAGCCCTACCTCTCTGTGCTCATACTCTCTGACCGGAGTCCCTGTCTGTAGGATACTATCAGATCAGCATTCAACATCCAGAGTTACCAACTCTATCACAGCTAGTGTTTGTGATACTCATGCAAATAAATCAATATATTTTCT